>NC_134403.1:236758452-236923248 GCF_038048845.1 Mixophyes fleayi
AGTGCTAGATGATAGTTGTATGCCGGAGATATTAGGGTTCTGATGTATTTTCATGGCTAGAGGCTCTATGATTAATGCGAATAAGAGGGGGGAGAGGGGGCATCCCTGTCGGGTCCCATTTCGAATATGAAAGGATGATGAGGAACACCTGTTCACCTGGACAGAAGCAGTTGGATTGGCATACAAGGCAGAGACCCCTTCGATAAAGCGGTCTTTGAAACCATAGGCTGCGAGGGCTTTCATCATAAAGGGCCAGCCAACACGGTCAAATGCCTTTCGGCATCAAGAGACATGAGGAGGGAGGGCAATTTACATTCGTTAATATGTTGAATGAGGTCTATGGTCTGCCTGGTGTTGTCTGCTGCCTCCTGCCGGCATAGGACAAACCCAACCTGATCAGGGTGTACTAATTTCAGGAGCACAGCGTTCACCCTATTCGCAAGGACTTTGGCATTTATTTTTAGATCCACATTAACTAAAGAAATGGGGCGGTAGCTACTACAGAGGGAAGGGTCTTTGCCCTCTTTTGGAATAACAGTAATCCGGGCTCGGGTCATTGCTATGTCAAAGGGGGTCCCGTCAAGGATGGCATTAAACCATGTGGTTAGCTTTGGACTGAGAATTCCTGCAAATTTTTTGTAGTACGTGGCAGGGAGTCCATCCGGACCCGGGGCAGAGGCTATCTTCATGCTACATAGGGCTGAAGTAGTTTCTTCAACTGTTATGTCAGAACTGAGAAACTGGATCTGTGAGTCTGATTGTATTAGTATATAGTGATGAATTATATAGTGATGAATAGTATGTCTGGAATTCCTTCAATATAGAGTTTGGATTGTATGTCAATTGCCCTTGGGAATTTTTAATAGATGAAATCGCATTGCGTGTGCGTTTCTGGCGGAGTTTCCGGGCTAGTAGGGAATCCGCCTTGTCGCTTTTTCGTAAAAAAGTTGCTGGGTCCATTTGAGGGTACGGGCTGTTTTTTTGGATAAGACCACATTGAGCTGGCCCTTGACTATCATTAGTTCCCTCAGGTGTGACTGATCTAATGAACCCTGATGCTGAGTGAGTAGAGAGAGAAGTCGGGTTTCCAGTGCAGATATCTGCTCTCGTTCCTCTTTACGCCTGGAGGCTGCGATACTAATAAGACGTCCACGTATTGTATCCTTGTGTGCCTCCCAAATTGTGGACAGGGATATGTCAGGGGTTTCATTTAGTGCAAAGAATTCATTAAGCGCCTCTGCTATCTGTATGTTGTGGGGTTAAGTAAGAGAGTATCATCAAACCGCCACGTTGGGCTTCGCTGAGGAAGATTTTATCACTATTATTATTATTAATTTTTATTTATAGGGCGCTACAAAGTATCTGTAGCGCCGTACAAGGACAAACAATGGCACAGTACAAGGTGAAAGAGCACAATACAAGTAACCGTAAGCACTATAACTCTATGAGCTCAGGCACAGCTAGAAAGAGAGGAGGGGAAAAGTCAGTACAGGCAGGTAACTTGAGCCCAAGTGGGTGGGCACGGGTGACAGGTTAAGAGCCACTGAGGGGAGCGGAGAGAAGCGAGAGGAGACAGAGGGCAGAGGGATTGAGCTGAGTAGCTGGAGAGCACAGTTAAAAGTGATAGAAACAGGAGGTAGGAGAGCCCTGCTCAAAGGAGCGTGCAATCTAAAGGGAGGGGAAGACAGACAGACACATGAATGAGACGGAGAGACAGGAGAAATGGAGATAGAGTTGAGGAAAGGGGAGAAGGGAAAGAAGGGATGATAGAGAGAGGTAACCGAACGGTGGGAGATTAGGCATGAGACTGGAAGGCTTTTAAGAAAAGGTGGGTTTTTAATGTTCTTTTGAAAGAGGACAGATTAGGGGAAGTTCTGATGGAGCGGGAGAGCTTGACCCAATGGAGGGGAGTGGCGTGGGAGAAGTCTTGGATACGTGCGTGAGAGGAGGTAATCAGAGGAGAAGAGAGACGACGATCATTGGATGATCGCAGTGGGCGGGAGGGAGTGTGAATAGAGATAAGGTTAGAGATGTAGGGAGCAGTGGAGTTGGCGAGGGCCTTGTAAGTCAGAGTGAGGATTCTGTTGTCACTGAGGCACAGGGTTATATCCATTGTCCTCTATGGGTTCTCCACGTTGAGTTAGCAAAGAGAGACCAACAGTCCAGATCTTCAACTTCCAACCTTCAACAAAATCAAACTGTGTCCCATTCGGCCTGTGGGAGACCCCGGGGAGCCCGCGGGGACGTCGACATGACCGGAGATGGTGCTGCGCTAAGAGGTAAGCCTAACTTTTCCAGGATTAAAGCACTCTCTGCAGGGCTCTTTGCAAAGAGAGGCCTGGACTCCGTGAAGACTTGGAGCTGGAAGGGAAAGCACCAGCGATAACGATACCCATGTTGACGAAGACTCTTTGTGGTATCCTTCAACTCTCGACGTTTCTGGATGGTGAGAGGAGATAGATCTGCAAACAACTGAATATTATTTCCGAGGTATTGAATGGAATCATAGTTCCTCGTAGCCTGGATGATTTTTTCCTTGATCTGGTAATAATGCATGCGAAGGATGACATCCCTCGGCTGTTGGCCTGGAGCTGACCTCGGCCGCAGTGACCTGTGTGCGGGGAGCCGGTTACCTGATTGATGACAGACTTTGGTTGTAACATCCATGCCTATTTTCTGGAATCTTCGGGTGCGAGTCCCTGCATTTATATGATTGTGAATCTGTTTTTATAACATGTTTGTTTTTAATCATTTTTATTGTGGAGTAAAGTCTTAAGGATAATGCACTAGAATCCTCTTTTGTCTATTATTCCATGGTTCATGTGGAGGAAAGGATGATCTCCCAGTGGAAGAAGAAGGACAATATTTGTGATCTTTTCTGAAAGGCGTATATCCACCTTTTCCTTTGGGGAAAAGGTGGAACAGAAGATATACAGATTTCACTTTTTCCGGGTGTAACCTTCATTCATTGGCACTTGGTGTATATAGGGATTTTCTATATTCTACTTTTATTTTATTTGAAAGAATATATTACACCATATTTGATTCTCTTTGAGTTGTAGTGAGAATTACACTTTACCATCGATGGTTATTAAGGAAAAGAAAATTGCCTCTTACCTTGACGTGTTCTAAGATTGGCACCTTATGTATGTACAACATTTATATATATATATACACTGTTGATTATAAGAGGGAGAACCACCTTCTAGTGTGTACATATTAGGAAGCAAATCAATATAGCGCTGATAATATCTTATGCAAAAAACTGTTTTATGTACCTGTGGGCTCTATCCAGAAGCAGGTCAGCATCTGTGGCGTCCACTAGGATGGTTTTAAAGAAGCCAAGTAGGATGTTTTTGAGCCAGATGTTATTCCTACGCGCTCTATTTTTCATATCCTCACATTTCTCCATCAGGAATGTCACATCGGTGCGCAATGAGGAAATTTCCTGTGTATTGCTCGCAATGGACTTGCAGATTTCATCTGTCTTGGTCTCCAAAGCATTGGTGCGATACCCCAGATCGTTAATATCTTTGCGGAAATTCGAGATCACTTGGCGCAGTACAGTGTAGAACGTTGTCTTAATTTCCTGAACCAGGGAACTGATTAAGAGTCTCATCGCCAGGGGGATTTCGTCTTCTCCTGGTGTATCAGAACTTCGCGAGTGATCCCGCTGATTTTGAGCCATGAGTGTCACTTGCGGCTTTGTTTGCTTTTTACTCCTGTCAATGAAGTTAGAGGAGTCCATTGTAGGGGTCCGCTTTGCTCTAGACGTCATCACAGGCCAGTTATTATGTAGTTGAAGGTTAATGTTCTAGAAATGGTAAGTTGATGCCCCTACGAGATGCAACTAGCGCTTGTTAGTTGAGAGAAGTATCAGATATGAATGAGTTATGGGAGAGTAGCAACCCCGTGGTGGCGTTGCCAAACTGTTACTTTAATCCTGCAATGCACTTACGTTGGGATTTGGCAACTGTATTTGGAGATTACAAACTTTATTTGACTTAGGTACAAGCTGCCTGTCTGGGATTAGACAATAATTTCAGTTGCAGTTTTCAGACTGGCCAGAAGAGGGCAGCAAATCTTCATATTAAATAGAAAGGCCAACAGAGAGCTGTTTCCAGCTGGTATTAACCTCTCAGTGTCTGAAGCCCTTTTGCTTCTGTTGCTTGCAGCAGTTTGGGACCACAGTAAGTCTGAGCCCCCACTCTGCCAGGGGTATCGATCAGAGGCAGAAATTACAGCAGTGGAGGATATTTTGTGTAGTCGCTTCAGGTGGTTTATTAGACAAGGGCTGCAGTACTGACCTGTGCAGGGTCACAACGAGCATTCAGCAGCTAGGGATGATCTGAGGCGCCGTCACCCACCACTCCGCGGCACAGATGAGTAGATGTGCAGTGCGGACTGCTCCAGTGCCTGAGTAAAATATTACCACGGATGTTCTTGCCGGCAATATAATCCCCCTTCAGCGTGTCCAACAGGCAGACCTCTTCATTAGGTGTTCATGGCACCCTAGGCAGCGGCGCTGACCAGAAGTTAGAAGCCGGACAGGAAGTGAGGGGAAAGAGGCATCGGCGGTACTGGAGATCGCGGTACTGCCTGTGATGTGAGGCCTCGGACCGTGGGTGCAGTGAGCAGACCACCGGGCTTCCCCAGATCCAGGTAAGGGTGCGATGGCTGGCTTGATTTAGTCCCCTCCGAGAGCGCGGTATACTCGAGCCACCGCTGGACCCGCAAGGAGCTGCTGTACGAGGAGGGTGCCAGGCGGGGGTCCGCGGGAAACCGCTGAGGTAGAGGTTGTTTTCAGCTGGTTTTCCTTGCAGTGGAGCCTCAGTAGATCTCGGTAGGAGGCCCCAAGATCGGAGACCGGGGTAGGCCACACTCTCCATCAGCTGATTGGGCGGCCCGTCTCACGTTTGACGGCAATCTAAGAGTCCCTTAGCGTGCCTGGGATATTCAGCCCCATTTTGTAGCAGGCTATGTTAATTAGCACAGTCACCCGGAACAAACAAGGACTTCCTGATGTGGATCTCATGGTAAAACAGCTTGGAAATGCAGGCCCAATACGTGCCACGGAACAGTCCATGGGTTCCGGACACTCTGCCTTAAAGTGGCCTGGCTCACCACATTCAAAACAATTCAGATTAGACAGCTTTGCACCTGGCCCTCTGTTCGTAACAGTTTTGCCATTGGGCCCTGTAGCAAGGATTGTCAAACCTGGCTTTTGGCGCGGCAGCGGCTTTGGCACAAATGCAGGTTCTTTAGTCATTTGCTGTAGCGCACAAAACCTTTCTACCACGGTGGCAAGCTCTTCGTAAGTTTGTGGGTCTGATTGCAGCACCCACCTTTGCAAATCGCGGTTCAGCCCCCGGATGCAGTGATCTATAGCCAGAACTTCAATAGTCCGAGGTCGAATTCTCCTCAGGCTGCAGCCATTTCTTTAAAATTTTAGAAAGCTCAGCGACTTGCGCTCTGACAGGTTTTTCTTTATCATAGCGCCATTGGTGATAGCGCTGGGCTCGGCCTGGCACGGAAACTCCAATGCGAGCCAATATCTCAGACTTTAGGCATGAATAATCAGAGGCCCATTCCTCATCTAGATCCATATAAGCTCACTGAGCTTCACCAGTCAGGTATGGCGCCAGTCTCTCAGCCCAATCTTTAGGAGGCCATTTTGCCCTTTTTGCAAGTCTCTCAAAGGACACCAGATACGCTTCTATATCATCACCTGGTGACATTTTCAGGAGTACAGGACCAGGTGGTTCATTTCTGCCATGCCTCACCTGGCTTAACTCTTCTCTTAAGAGCCTTGTGTTTTCCACCTGTGCCTCAGCGACTTGTAGCATCTGAGCTTGCTACTGTTGCTGCACAGCGACCACATTCACGAGGGTTCTCAGTACTTC
Organism: Mixophyes fleayi; assembly: GCF_038048845.1. Classification (NCBI taxonomy): domain Eukaryota; kingdom Metazoa; phylum Chordata; class Amphibia; order Anura; family Limnodynastidae; genus Mixophyes; species Mixophyes fleayi. Next base: position 236,764,356 of record NC_134403.1, read on the forward strand.
CTCCATGTTGACGTTTGCGCGGGTTGGGTAGCGGAAACTTGCTTCCCGGAGCATCCCACTCCTGACACCACTTGTGGCAAGAGCCCGCTACTGGTGAAGCACACGCGAACAACTTCTTCCTTTTTATGGTTCTTTATTGTCAGGATGGTAATAATATTTTGACACCGTATACTTGCACAGCAATTATGGAGACCCTATACGCTTACTATACATAGTCCAGCTCTCTGTCCAGATCAGCCAGCTAGCCCAGCGTTGATCTCCCTGAACAATGAAACAAGCAGGGTTTTATGCCTGACACTCCTCCCACAGGCCTAGCTTGATGGGCAGGTGACACACCCACCTTCCCTTTAAAAGGAAACGCCCATCCCTGGCTCTGTTTAGACTAAGACACACCCTGTCTGTTTGCTGAGAGGAAGCAGCTTTTAAATCATGGAAGTTAACACACTCCAAACTACACATATGTTTTTACCTGGTTTAATCTCCACCTAGGTGCATAACTGTGCCAATGTTTTATCTGCCTCTTGTCAGAATAATGCCTCCCTTTGTTACAATATATATATATATATATATATATATATATATATATATATATATATATGTATATATATATATATATATATATATATATGATATTAACTGGCGTGCTGCTATTAGAGGAGATACCCAACCTCCTAAATGTATAACGGAAAACAAACTACAGAGCACAACAAGCTAAAACAAATGTGTGTAACACCAACAATAGAAATAATAATAGAGTAATGCATTACATGAAGAAAATAAATGATCCTTGAGTGATTGTAACATTGATTATAGTCCAGAGATACACAGTCTATAGGACTAAGTATATAAAATAGGTGATTCAAGAACGGACAAAGTGCAATCCAAATATACCAAATGTTGATCCCGAGGGTAAACCGTCTCAAATGTCACTCATGATGATGTCCAAATGAACATGAAATACAGTGGAGATAAAGAATCAAATAAGCCTCCGGTTTACACAGCCACAAAAAGAAGAAATATGTTACTTACATGTAAGGAGCGGAAATCATTCCTCCGTCTACGATCGGACCACCTGTGTCGGCTGTCCAGATACAGTGGCCTGAAGCAAAATTGACCACACATGTTGTTTTGATTTTATCGCATTATCTCTAAAAAAGCAACATATTACCTATATATAGGTAAGAGGGTACAGCATTCACAGGAATCCGACACAGGTGTGCTGAACCATTTAACTGTTTATTGGCAGTTGTCAGGATGGTAAAATAGTTCCAATGCTGGTTCGGGAATCATATCAGGAACAGTACACAAAAATACCCACCAGATACATCTGGCTAGACATTACTTCCCTGTCTCCAAGCCGGCCAGTTACTGGCATTGGTGGTCCCACCCACGCATACAGACAGTGCCTTCATCCTCCACCCAAGCACTACCACAAATCACAGCAAACCAATCACACCCATGTGAAACACCTGTGTGTGCTAAAAGAGGATCCCAGGTAACTTTTAAACCTGCCTGCAGCCTGCTGCTGCAGATTGGCTGTTTTTAACAGTTCCCTTATAGGGGAACTGTGGCAAATATGCCTCTTTTCCACATACCCATCCCCTTAGCGTCACCAACCTTGGTGATGCTGACACTGCGGAGAGTGCGTCCCCGCCCTGGGGACAGATCGTCCCTCATGGGAACGCTCCAACGTGGCTTGTGGCTCCTCCCTATCATGCCAAGGTTTCAGCAAGTTGACATGATATGTCTGAATAGTTTTTCTCCTGCCTTCCTGTCTGACATTATAATTAACAGGCCGCACAGGGCTGGGAACTATCAGGGCCCGGTAGTCTGGCTTTGGACATGTTCTCTGACATACTGGACACGTCCGGCAAAACCTTTTTATTGTCTCATACACTGCTGGCCAATAGAACCTGAGCAATATCTGCTCCCGTGTGTTATCTTTCCCCAGGTACCACCTACACAGATGTGTATGTGCAGCTTTGAGAACAAGTGATGCATGGATTTGTGGCACTAACAATTGCTCTACAGTACGACCCTGTACATTAGCAACTCTATACAACAGATCATCCTTTACTATATAATAGGCAATACCTTCTGCAGGCTTGTTAGCCCTCTCTACCCCATTAATCTCAACCACATTCTTATAGACATTAGCTAAGGCAACATCTCCAAGTTGGCCTCGGCCAAAGTCTCTTAGTGGAAACAAGTTTGACAATCCTGCCCAATCTGAGTCCTCATTGGGAGGCGTAGCCCATTCATCCGAGGTTTCGCCACGGAACGATGCCAGGGTCTGGTTCTGCGTTGGTACTTGTGCAGCTCTCCTTTGTCTATGCTCCCACCTCTTAGGAGGTGTATTTTCCTGAATTGTCTGGTTCAGGTTTCGTAGTAGATCCTGGTGCTTTCCATTTCGTGTTGCCTCAAGCTCCTTCATCAAGGCTGGACTTTCGGCCGGTGCTTCAATTGCGACGTGTCCGGCTGGAATCGCTCCTGGAGGATCTGCTTGAACAGCGGAAAGTCTCTGTCCAGGATTAAAGGGTATGGCAGTTTTAGGGCAACGGCCGTTACCACTATTAGTGTCTGTCCACTCACAGTAATAGGCAATAGAGTCCTGTCATATTGCTTAGCAGTCCCATGGACACAGAGTACCTTCACTTTGTGCAGATTATGCGTCAGTTTCTCTGGTAATATGGAGCTGGAAACCAAGCACAGTTCACTACCCGAATCAACAAGAGCCAGCACCAGATGGTGATTCAGGAAGGAACAAACAGGACTTCCCGGTAACCGGACTGATTGTACAGCAGCTTGGATAGCTTGGTTGTGTGTGCGCTTGTGAGCAATCCATAGGCTCTACTAAAGTTGGGCACTGAGCCCTCAAGTGTCCAGGCTCTTTGAACTTGAAGCAGATTGGACTTAATGCAGGTTTGGCTGCCTTTTCAGCAAGCAACCTCCTCATTACTATCTGGTCCACTGTTCCATATGTCAGATTTTGACCGAGGCACAAACTTTGGAGCGGGTAACAGAGGTTTGGGCATATGCTGTAAGGCACTGTATCTCTCCACTACAGCAGCCAATTCCTCATACAACTGAGGATCCGCCTGCAGTACCCACCTTTGGCGCCCTCGGTCCATACCCTGGATACAATGGTCAATGGCCAGAATTTCGATGATTCTGCCCACAGTGTTCTTTTCACTTCTTTAGTGTTCTGCCAATTTCAGCAAGCTGAGACCAAACCAGTAAATCTTTGGAGAGTATCCAGTCATGATATCGTTGGGCCTCCCCTGCTCTGGTGACTCCAACTCTCGCTAAGAGGGCGGTTTTCAGCTGCTGATAATCGCCAGTCTGGTCGTCATCTAGGTCTATATAGGTTCGCTGTGCTTCTCCTGAAAGATAGGGAGCCAGGTATTCGGATCAAGACCCAGGTGGCCACTTGGCTCTGGTGGCGGCACGCTCAAAGGCTATTAGATATGCCTCCACGTCATCATCAGAAGTTAATTTATGTAGCGTGGTGGTAGCTGGAGCCTCTCTCTCCCGTCCCCCCTGAGCGTTCTTCTTATAGTTAGGCTAATGGTCTGATCACCAACTCACAGAACCAGATGGCGGAGGTCTTCACCTATAGCAGCCGCCTTTCCCTTAGAGCTTTTTACGCTCACCGGTACTCAGATGCCCCCAGGACTTTACTCCAAACATAGTGTGAGTTGGTAATACAGGCCCGTAGCGGCAGGACAGGAGGCTGAATAGAAGGCAGCGGATAGCCAGACGATAATCGAGGTCAAAGGCAAGCAGGATAGTCAGTAAACATGGCACAAGGTCAGGGTCACAGGCAACACTGCAGAGTCCAAGGTACAGGCAAAAGCTTCAGGGTCACAGGCAAGTAGGCAATGTCCAAGGTACAGGCAGGGGTCATGCACAGAAGTCAATCCAAAAGGCTTTCCCCAAACACGGCACAGGAGCAGGTTAGCTGACAGGGAAACTGGACACTATAACCGGCAGTGAGGCTAATCCCTCCCTGCCTTAAATACTTTGATGTGCCAATCAGAGAAGAGGAGGACAGGGCTGACAATCAGCCTCGGGAGGCTGCTAATTAATTACTAACTTAGAACTGGCATAGATAATAACATAAACCAGGAACATGTATAAATATATACATGAACCACTATAAATCATAGGAGAGCTCCCCCTGGTGTTGGAGGATGTCCCTACACCCTCCTACTCTATGCCACAAGGAAGATAAGCCCAAGGAAAAATAATAGTGCATTGAACCCAATGCACGAGCCCGGCTGTTAGATCACGCCAGGATGCGGCGTACTGCCGCAGCTCGTGACAGTACCCCCCCCCCCTCCTTGAGGAGGAGTCAAGGCACCCCGACAACCTGGATTTGTGGGAAATTGCTTGAAGAATTTCTGGATAAGCTTTTTGGCATGAAGTCGCCTTCGTGGAACCCAGGACCCTTCTTCCAAACCTCGATTTTTCCACTGAACCAGAAAGTGGACCTGTCCTTGGACTCTTTTAGAATCAAGGATTTTTTGGACAACAAACCTCTGAGGTCCATCCAGATCCATTGACCGATAACCTGAGGGCTGAAAATGCTGAGGCTGCTTGGGTATAACACTGGTTTGGGAAGAGAGCAGTGAAAAGTGTTTGGGATCCTCAAGGCACAGGGAATCTACAACTTGAAGGCAACAGGGTTCACTTGTCTGATAATGGTGAATGGTCCAATGAATTTAGGCCCAAGTTTTTGCAGGGTTGTCTGAATTTGATATTGCGGGTAGAGAACCACACCTTCTGTCCTCCTTAAAAGAGCACGCCGTACGATGGCGGTCAGAATTTTTTTTTTAATAGAATGAGGCTCACCTTAAGAAAATTTAACTTTCTTCCAAATGCTCTTAAGGTCTGCAGCTGTAGAACGTATTTCCAGGAGACCAGAAGGACTGAGTGAATATAAAGAATTGGACCTGGGGTGGAATCCAGAATTACAATAAAATGGAGAAGTGCGAGTAGAGGAATGACACGAGTTATTGTATGTAAATTCAGCCCAAGGTAACAGTATCTGCAGGAGCGATCCTCTGATACCTACGGAGATAATGGAACAAGCTGGATTGAATGACAGTTCCTAGGGACCTTACTCCTTGCACAACTTTCACAGGACAGAACAAAGTTCCTAACATCCGCAGATAATGAGGGCCACCACACGGAACAAGAAAGAATTTCCACTGACTTATAGATACCAGGATGCCCAGCGATCTTGTTGTCATGAGCCTCAGAAAGAACCGCTTTTCTTAAGTGGACCGGAACAAACAGATGATTTAGCGGAGTATCTGCAGGAGCGATCCTCTGAAACCTACGGAGAGTCATTCCCAGATCTTTAATCAGTCCGGCATGGATGATAGAGGATGGAATGATAGGCAGTGGTTCAGAAACTGGAAAGTGATGTGACATTAAGCTCCTAGATAGAGCATCCGCCCGGATGTTTTTAGAACCGGGTCTGCAGGTAATTATGAAGTTGAACCGGGTAAAGAAGAGTGCCCAGTGGGCCTGTCTGGGATTCAATCATTTGGCTGATTGGATATACTGCAAATTCTTGTGATCAGTTATCATGGAGATTACATGCATGGCTCCTTCCAGCCAATGACGCCATTCTTCAAAAGCCCACTTAATGGCCAAAAGTTCCCTGCTGTCCACATCATAGTTAGTTTCCGCAGTAGAGAACTTACGGGCAAAATATGCACACGGATGAAAACGGTGAGTATGAGGGTCTTTCTGGGAGAGGATAGCGCCAGCTCCGACATCAGAGGCATCAACCTCTAGTACAAAGGGTAAATCCGGACTAGGGTGTCTGAGAACCTAAGCAGAGACAAATGCCTTTTTAAGGGTTTCAAATGCGGTTATTGCCTGAAGGGGCCAATTAGATGGATCCATACCCTTACTGGTAAGGGAGACAATAGGCGCCACAATATCTGAGAAACTGCGGATACACATTCTATAATAACAGCAGATATAATAAATAATGGCACTCAGACACCAAATAAGTGAGTTGAAAACAATATAGTCCAATAGAAATAAATAGAAATAAACACTTGTTTCATAAAAAAGGCAGCCTTACTCCCAAATATCGGATGGTACTCCGATCAATAGATCATCAATATATACAAAGGTAGGAGGAATAGTGGCGCCAAATAGAGCAGTGTTAGCTGGTTTAAATCACCCAGACAGTCAATAAGTACTGTAGTATAACCGAAATGCAGACTATATATGTCTGGCTGATAAGATCAATATCGTCCAGTTTCCAATAGATTCCAACCATATACCGAAACCGAGACAGAGAAAAGCAAAAGAAAGAATGTCAAAGGCACCCGTGAAATATAATAAAAAGTAATAGGTGGCAGCGTACCAAACAGGTATAAATAAACAGCTTATCTGTATCTGGAATGCCTGAACGTGGCCTCCAATCAGCCTAGTACTCAAAACTCCACTCAGCTGATGTATTATAAGAGGAAAGAGCCATATAGTGTAGTATTTATATACAAATAATTTATTCAGCATATAAAAAAGGCACACTCACAATGTATATAAAGTTTAAAAGCTTATCTGAAATCCTGGGATAAAGGGAATACTGCTTAACAGTGTAGATCTCTGGATATTTCATGAGGTAAACACCAATGGGCTCCACACAGAAGTTCTCAAAGGATCACTCTCGAAGATCAGGAAGACAGTATAGCCTTAAATGTACCAGGAGTGGGTGATAGTGAACAGCCTCAACGCGTTTCGTTCAGTTTGAACTTCATCAGGAGGGATTAGATGATATTAAAAACGATGCCCTTTATATAGGGGTGTGTAGCTCCATTTTGCGCTAAAATCGCGGGCAAATGACGTCACCACGCATGCGCACAGCGCCGCCGGCCACCATTTTTTAAATAAAATACACATAAAATAATATAACAGTATGGACGGTTCATTAAAAAGTGACAACAACAATGAGTACACTCTTAAATAAATAATGTATAAATTGTAGAATGAAATAAAGTATAAGGCCTAGGGGTTTAAAGGAAGGGTGCAATCTCATAATCTTCGTTTAGCCCAAAGGGACTCAGTGTGTTGAGTTGGAAAATCCAAAACATTTCTCTTTGGGATAATTTACCTTGGATGTCCCCCCCTCTAGGTCCTAATTAGACGTGTTCAATAGCGTTGAAAGAAATTCAACGTGGATCTGAATTGTGTTTATTAAGGAGGTGTCTAGATGCTGAGTGACTTTCAATTCTGTTTTTTATATTCCGTATGTGTTCTTGTATTCTTAGTTTAAGTGGATGTTTAGTTTCACATACATATTTGAGTCCACACGTGCATTCCAATAGATAGATAATGGAAGTTGTGAGACAATTTGTGAAATGTTTGATGTTAAATTTAGTACTGTTGTCATCATTATAAAAAATCTTACAATCTTTATGTGCAAACTGGCAGACATTACAATGATTACATTTGTTAAACCCGCTTGGGGCGGGAAGAGTCGTTCTAATGGTTTCTTTATTATCTTTTAACATGCTGGGAGCTAGAATATCTTTAAGGTTTCTATTTTTCCTAAAGATGATTTCAGGTCTTTCAGGTAGAATATCCCTCAATACCGGGTCCATTCTAAGCATACCCCAATGTTTTGTAATACCGTATATACTCGTGTATAAGCCGAGTTTTTCAGCACATTTTTGTATGCTGAAAAAGGCCCCTCGGCTTATACACGAGTGAACTTACCTGGTGTCCGGTCCCTGAGCTGTTAACTCTCTCTCTCAGCCCCGCAGTGGAACGCATGTGCGTTCCACTGACAGGAAGTTTTGCATTTGTAACAGAAATGCCGAACTTCCTGTATGTGGAACGCACATGCGTTCCACTGCGGGGCTGAGAGAGAGAGAGATGTCAGGACTAACGCGGGAATACAGCTGCTGCTGAACTGATTGAAGAATCAGAGCATACATGAAGGACCAGTAAGTTCATTCTTCTTCTTGAATCTCTGGGGATGTTGTTGTGGATCTGTGGGGTGACACCTCTGTCACAAAGGATTACGCATTAAAAAGGAATACCCCAGTGTTGGCTACCAGCGCATCTGAATGGTACTGTACTATGTGTTATGTTACATGTGTAACTTAATCCTTGCTTAAAATCTTTCTTGGTGCTTTGCATTAATAAACTTATGTATTCTTTACTTTCTTAAATGTGAAAATATTTTTACATTTCCATGGTACTGGAGGTGAATGATAGGCTGCAGTTAGCCTGGTAAGATGTGATCTGGTGCAGTGTGTGTTTGCTGGTTAACCCTTGTTACACACTCCAAAAGTTGGCCCAGATAAAGAGCCTGTGGGTTCCTTGTTATGGTGACAGCACCCTACATTGATTTTTGCTTTACCATTATCAGTAGCTGCTGCATTTCCCACCCTAGGCTTATACTCGAGTCAATAAGTTTTCCCAGTTTTTGGTGGTAAAATTAGGTGCCTCGGCTTATATTCGGGTCGACTTATACTCGAGTATATACGGTAGATGTTTTAATTCTTTGTTCTCCACATTTATATATAGTAATGAAAGGGATTTTGTCAGTCTTATCAGGCTTGGTCTTATATTGTAGTAGGCTATCTATTTCTATCTGTTGAATTTTGACGCTAATATCATTGATTAATGAATCAGGATAGCCCCGGTTTTTAAATCTTTCAGCATAGATGGATAATTGTTCTTGACATTGGAGTTCGTTACTGCAGTTTTTTTTATCCTGTAAAATTGCGAGTAAGGAATGTTGTTTTTCCATTTTTTAACATGGCCGCTTTTATAGTGAAGGTAACTATTGGTATCGACAGTTTTAATATAATTCTACTTTAGTGTCTACACCTGATAATACTAGATCCAGGAATTCGATAGTCTTATTGTGATAGTTCGCAGTGAATTTAAGATTATACTCATTTAAGCTAATGTATGATAGGAAGTTTTGAATAGATGTCTCATCACCTTCCCATACTATTAGGATATCATCGATTTATCTTTTGTATACCCTGATATGTTTGGAAAAGGGATTTAGATTTAAAATAAATTCTGTCTCCCAATATCCCATAACTAAATTAGCAAAACTCGGCGTAAAAATTGTGCCCATCGCAGTCCCGCAGGTTTGGAAGTAGTATGTGTTCAGAAATTTGAATTAATTATGTGTTAGAGTAAACAGAATTAGCTCGCAGATTAAATTTTTATGTTCTAGAGCAGTGGTTCCCAAACTTTCTCAGCTCGAGGCACCCTTAGGGTCACCATAATTTTTCCAAGGCACCCCTAAGCAAAAATAATTTTTAAGTAGTTGGGTCAAAATGACGTAAGATGTATTTAGACCCCCTTCACCATCACATTGTGCCCCTTTATCATATCACTCTGTATCCCCTTCGCCATCTCACACCCTGTGTCCCCCTCTTCGCCATCTCACACCCTGTGTCCCCCTCTTTGCCATCTCACACCCTGTGTCCCCCTCTTCGCCATCTCACACCCTGTGTCCCCCTCTTCGCCATCTCACACCCTGTGTCCCCCTCTTCGCCATCTCAAACTGTGTCCCCCTCTTTGCCATCTCACACCCTGTGTCCCCCTCTTTGCCATCTCACACCCTGTGTCCCCCTCTTTTCCATCTCACACCCTGTGTCCCCCTCTTCGCCATCTCACACCCTGTGTCCCCCTTTTCCCCATCTTACACTCTGTGTCCCTCTTCATCAGCTCACACTCTGACCCCCCTTCAGCATCTCTCTCTATCCCCCTCCTTCAGTGTCTCTCTATCCCCCTCCTTCAGTGTCTCTCTGTCCCCATCAGCGTCTCTGTGTCCCCTTCAGTGTCTCTCTGTCCCCTTCAGTGTCTCTCTCAGTGTCCCCCTTCAGCGTCTCTCTGTGTCCCCCTTCAGTGTCTCTCTGTGTCCCCCTTCAGTGTCTCTTTGTCCCCCTTCAGTGTCTCTCAGTGTCCCCTTCAGCCTCTCTCTGTCCACCATCAGCATCTCTCTGTCCCCTTCAGTGTCTCTCTGTCCCCTTCAGTGTCTCTCTGTGTCTCCCTTCAGTGTCTTTCTGTGTCTCCCTTCAGTGTCCCCCTTCAGCGTCTCTCTGTCCCCCTTCAGTGTCTCTCTGTCCCCTTCAGTGTCTCTCTGTCCCCTTCAGTGTCTCTCTGTCCCCTTCAGCGTCTCTGTGTCCCCTTCAGCCTCTCTCTGCCCCCTTCAGCATCTCTCTGCCCCTTCAGCGTCTCTGTGTCCCCCATCAGTGTCTCTCTGTCCCCTTCAGTGTCTCTCTGTCCCCTTCAGTGTCTCTCAATGTCCCCCTTCATCATCTCTCTGTCCCCCTTCAGTGTCTCTCTGTCCCCTTCAGTGTCTCTCTGTCCCCTTCAGCCTCCCTCTGTCCCCTTTCAGCGTCTCTCTGTCCCCCTTCAGTGCCTCTGTGTCCCCCTTCAGTGTCTCTCTGTCCCCTTCAGTGTCTCTCTGTCCCCTTTAGTGTCTCTCTGTCCCCTTCAGCCTCTCTGTCCCCTTCAGCCTCTCTCTGTCCCCTTCTGCCTCTCTCTCTGTCCCCCTTCAGCGTCTCTCTGTCCCCCTTCAGTGCCTCTGTGTCCCCCTTCAGTGTCTCCCTTCAGCCTGTCTGTGTCTCCCTTCAGCGTCTCTCTGTCCCCTTCAGCCTGTCTGTGTCTCCCTTCAGCCCCTCTCTGTCCCCTTCAGCGTCTCTCAGTGCCCCCTTCACTTCCTTTACTTACCTTCTTCCCTGAAGTCTTCTCTGCTGCTGCTCCTTACTGAGGCTGCCGGACATGATGACGTCACGCCCGGCAGTCAGTGAGGAGGAGGATCCGGCGCTGGATGATGGGTACGTTTTTTTTTCTAGGGCGATCGCGGCACACAGTTTGGGAACCGCCGTTCTAGAGTGAGAGTCGGGTCTAAATCTAGAAATTTTTTTACATGCTTTGATGCCAGTTTGGTGTTCTATAGCTGTGTACAATGATTGAACATCTATAGTTACCCATATATAGCTGGGGCACCATTCAAAATCCTTAAATATATTCAGGACACTTGTGGTATCTTAAAGGTATGATTCTAGTTGAACAACATATTTCTTAAGAAAGATGTGAACATATTCAGAATTGTGTGCAGTGAGAGAGTCTATTCCTGCCACTATCGGCCTGCCCGGAGGTTTCTCTAGATTCTTGTGTATCTTAGGGAGATGATAAAAGATAGGGATAATCGGATTAGAAACCAATAAATATTGATATTCCTCTTTGGTTATAGTGTGGTTATGTAGCCCTTTGGTAAGAATGGTTCTTAACGATGAAACAAAATCCATAGTTGGATCTTTTGATAGTACCATATATGAATTAGTATCATTAGGGAGTAAAAGGGATTCTTCTATGTAATCTGTTCTATTTAAGATCACTATACCCCATCCTTTGTCTGCTTCTTTAATAACTATGGATTTATTGTCTTGTAATCTTTTCATTACGGTGATTTCTATTTTAGTCAGATTGTGGCTCTTCATATCATTATGATTTTTCTGACATAGATCCTTGATCATCAGTTCCTGAAATAGATCTATGTGGCTACTTCTGGATTCAAGGGGATAGAATTTTGATGTGGGCTTAAGGCCTGATTTGGATGTATTCTCATAGTTAGATAGAACAGATGTTTCTTTCCTGGCAAAGTGTCGTTTCAGGGTTAGTTTCCTAGTGTATTTGTATATATCGTTGAATGTTTGAAATTTGTTCGGTTTCTGAATGGGGCAAAGGTAAGTCCTTTACTAAGTAGATTAAATTCTGATTTATCCATGGTGTGTTCAGACAAGTTAAAAATACCATTAGCTTTTAGAATATCATTATGAATTAGATGGGGTTTTTTCTTTGTTTCTTTATTGCCCCCTCTCTTGCCACTCCTTCTGTGTATCTGCGTTTCATAGGTGAAGCAAGTCGAAAAGTGGAGGCAGTCAAAAATTGGGCAAGATCAGAAAAAAAGTCGCAGTTAAGAACCTTTGTAGGCTTAGTAGGTTACTACAGGCGGTTTGTAAGCCACTTCGCCACTAGAGCTGCTCCACTTACGGACATGTTAAAAAAAAGTTGTCCAGATAGATTAACCTGGTCTGACTCTACAGAAACCGCCTGGTCTGATCTTCGGTTAGCTCTTTGTTCCTCTCCAGTTCTACAAGCACTAGATTTTACCCGGAGGTTTTTCCTCCAAACTGATGCTTCTAGTGTTGACTTAGGTGCAGTCTTGTCACAGGAGAAGAATGGAGTAGAAAATCCTGTCCTGTACCTAAGCCGTTAGTTGCTTCCAAGGGAACAAAAATATGCCACTGTGGAGAAAGAATGTCTCTCCATAAAATAGGCTACAGAAGCTCTGCGCTATTATCTCCTAGGCAGAGAGTTCACCTTAATAACAGACCATGCACCATTAAGAAGGATGCAGAACAACCGGGAGGTAAATGCCAAGGTCACCCGCTGGTTCTTGGCACTGCACCCTTTCAAGTTCTCAGTAGAACATAGACCTGGGATTCTACACAAAAATGTAGATGCGTTATCACGAAAATATGCGCTCCTCGCGAAGTCCGCGTCCCCCTACTTGGAGACGCTGGGGGGAGGGATATGTAACAAAAGGAGGCATTTAGCTGGCAATATGTAGAGAAAGCAGGGAAGTAGAGTAAAACATTTGTGCAGTAATGCACCTAGATTGAATGTGAAGACTTATGTATGAAAAGCAATAGTTTAAGTTTGGTTAAACTTACATGATTTGAAATCCTTCCTCTCAGCAAACAGACAGGGTGTGTCTGTTAGTGCAAACAGAGCCAGGTGGGTGTGTCACCTGTCCATCAAGGCTGGGGGAGGACAGTATCAGGTATAAAAGCTTGTTTGTATCATTTGAGACCAACGCTGGGGAAGCTGGCTGGTCTTAAGAGAGAGCTGGTCTATGTATAGCTAGCATGTAGGGTCTCCAAGAATAGCTGTGAAATCTGTACGGTGTCAAAACATTTACCATTCTGACAATAAAACTACATAAAAAGGAAGAAGTTGTTCGCATGGCTCTTGCCACAATATATATTTATATAATATATATATATATATATATATATATATATATATATATATATATATATATATATATTTTTTTTTTTAACTATTTAAGAAAAAAACCTTTCGGTCTTTCAGCATATATGGTTGATGTTCCCCTTCTGCTGCCATGTCTTCAATGTGTCGGTCTTCTGGAAATACAGAGACAATATGTAAATAATTCATTTTAAAAAAAAATAAATGATTGTAGATAACTTTATTTAATAAAAAAAATCATATATGCATTATTCCAAAATGCTAATTTTTTCCTCTCATAAAACCTTTTCTGTATTAACAAGTTAAAATAAAAAAATTGTCATGCTGGATTGGCTCCGACTTGTCTTCCTCAGTCACTCTTCTCTTCTTTTGAGCCGATTCTTTAAACAAATATTGTAAACATTGTACCAGTTTTTCACTTCATAATAAAACTTTTTACAAACACATCTGTATTCAGGTTTACATGATTACACAGTTAGTGCATTAACATTATTTTTGCAATTCATTGAAATATAAACTTGGGTCTATAACAGCGAGTTTGCCATTGCTGTCTTTCAGCTAGGAGATAACAGCTAACTATTATTACAAAGCACTTGTCTGTATTATAATTTCACTATTTGGTCTCTAGCAGGTATATACTAACTTGACTATTTTGTCGTGGTAGAAGAACTTTTTTTTAATCTAAATAACAACATAATTTAGTATATTAAGGAGTCAAGATATATGTATGCATATACAGTGTGTGTATGTATATATATGTATATATATATGTATATATATATATATATATATATATATATATATACATCTATCTGTGAGGAGTTTGTATGTTCTCCCTGTGTTTGTGTGGGTTTCCTCTAGGTGCTCCTGTTTCCTCTGGGTGCTCCTGTTTCCTCCCACACTCCAAAAACATACTGGTAGGTTAATTGGCTCCTTAAAAATTGACCCTAGTCTACGTATCTGTCTGTCTGTCTCTGTGTATGTATGTTAAGGAATTTATACTGTAAGCCCCAATGGGGCAGGGACTGATGTGAGTGAGTTCTCTGTACAGCACTATGGAATTAGTGGTGCTATATAAATAAATGATAATAATAATATGCGTAAAACAAAAATAGTTATGGCATGGGGTGTTGAGGACAGTGTTTATTAGCGGATTACCTTTCAGAAAAACAGTTGTTTTCTGCCAAAAAGCAATGTACATTTTGGTGCACCTATAGCTAGGAGTGACAGGGCCTATTGTTGTGTTTATTGGCAGATTACCTTAGAGAAAAACAGTTGTTCTCCACCAAAAAGCAATGTGCCAATACATTTTTGTTTACCTATGGCCAGGAGTGTTGGGGAACATAATGATAACTTATTTTTATTATTACCTTTGTGACAGACATTGTGCATATCAAAAATACTATATGCAAATCAAAATGGTGTCCATTTTGTATAATGATATATTTTGTTTACATAAAGTTTTTTGGTCCTACCTTCACCTTCTCCACTCCTCTGGTCCTTTTGTCTTTGAAAAGAACCCAAATCTAAAATAAATGTAAAATACACAAATATACAAATTCATCATTATCTAATAACAAATATTTATTAATGAAAATCAACACAAAATACAAAATTGATTTTGTGAAGGAATTTTTTTTAAAATGATTATTAATTGCTTTACTGATAACATAAATTATACAATTCTACACTTTTTTTTACCAACTTACCACCAGATTTGCCTCTTCTCTTTCTGGGGACTTGCATCTCTTTCGTGACGAGCTGGTTCTTCTTCTGCTTAGAATGACATAAAATAAATTTATAAACATATAAATAAATTTGAGAAATATTTAAACATTTGTAAAAAAAATTATCTTGTGGAATGAAAGTGGATATTTTCAGGGTGTCCACTGTCTTTTTCACTCCTTCCACAAGATCTGAAATGAGATGCTGATGAATTTTCTTCTCCCACTTTTTGAACCAGATCCGCAATGGCTTGCCACCACTTGTGCCCACATGTCTTGCTACTGTTGCCATCTTTGATTTGGTGGTGTGCTTCCAGTCCCGAAAGCGCTTCTGACACACTTCGATAGTTCTGGTGCGAACTCCGACAGTTGTCACTTCTGATGCTATCCGGTTTAAAATCTTTATTTTTTTTTTTGTAGGAGGTTTTATGCGTATTTGCACCCTTTAGTGTTTCATAGTGCTGTAATACCCAATTGACAAGAACACCGTTCTCATCCTCTGTGAACCGCTAGGCTCTTGTTGCTGCCGTCCATTCGTCGTCATCTTCCTTACGCTCATCTTCCTCATGTGTTTGCTTGTAGATGGTTGCATGTTGGTCACAAATCGCTGTCTTCCTCACTCATCTCAACGATGTTCACGATTCTCTGTCCATTCCTCTCCACTGCTAATAGATGACGTCTCTTGGGTGTAGGACAAAAAGAGAATCCCTACGCTCCCTAGACATGGCTGCTCTATATAAAAAATGTGCCTAATATAGTTTTGGGTTTTTTTAAAAAAAAAATCAGCTAATAACCTAAATACACCTATTAATTTATTACTTATTCTACCTTACAATGTATTTTTAAACATCTATGCTAAAAACAGATACCCTCAATAATTAGTTATACAAGCAATACTAATAAACACAGCTACAAGAATTAACTTGTCCTATCTGAAAAAACCTATCCACTATATTACAATGCTAATAAATGATTTGGAACTACGGTTAAGCACAAAAATGTATCAACAATTAAACACAAATATACAGTTATTAATATATGTATGTATGTGCATATGTATGTGTATGTATATGTATGTGTGTGTATGTATGTATGTATGAAAGTGTATGTACTAATGGGTTTGGTGGCTTTATGAATATAAAATGGATTACAATTGCACATATTTTAAACACAGTTTAAAATAATCACCAATTACAGCACAAAATACCAAAAAAATAATATGTATATATATATATGTATTGTGTATTGTGTGTATATATATGTTAGTGTAAGTGGGCATGTATGTATGTACTAATGTGTATGTACTAATGTATTTTATATAAATTAGTGTATTAAACAATAATGCAGTATGAAGTATAAAATAGAAATGTAGTGTAATGCTAATTTATGCCAACGCAATCGATTGCAGAATACTCAGTCACCAAACCAACCAACACCTACCAGCTAACAGTTTGCTGATGGCCGCGTTATGTGTTATAGCCAAGATGGCCACATTAATCGCTCCCCCTGCCCTCCACTCCCGTAAAAAATCTATTACACCAATGGTTAGTGCGGGGGGCGGCGTTACTGGCTTTCAAATCGAATAGCACAATTTTTAACTCTACATTAAGTAAAAGCATAAAAAAAAAACGGGGAGAATTGAATTCCATCCTATAAGGACCTGATTCATCAAGGAACGCATTTTGTGGATAATACGTTAATCGTCTCTGCGCATGACCAGAAATGGGAGATGCAAAGTGGAAAACATTAGAATCCGATGCGCAAGCTGAGTTACTACGTTGCGTAAGGGAAGCATCTCTCAAATTTCATCGTAACTGCATTTGCGAACTTGGCTGACCACTTGAGAAAAAAGGGATGGGAATGGGAGGAGAGTGAGTGTGGAGTGGGCGGAGATCGTAAATAAGTTGAGAAGAGTAGGCGTTATTTCTTAGGACTTGAGAAGAGTAGGCGTTCCCTCTGTCCTTGTAGGATAGTTATGTAGAATGGTGTCTCAACTCCTTGCTCAAAATTAATGCAGCTCAGGGTCATGTTTAAATCCAAAACAACTACCTAAAACAACAATTTAAACTGATCAAAAAGCATTGTTCGTTTAAAACACTCACAACTAATTATGCACAACATACATACATACATACATACATACATACATACAAACATCTTAATACGCTTTACGTTTTTTGGGGTGTTCCAATATATTTGTGATAGATTTCAAACATTAAGCATTGGCCTACAATTTTTTAAAAAGTCACCCTATTTTAACTCACAACCAACATTGTAACAATTTGCAATGTAAAGTGGTAGATGTGTCAACAGGTGGGTGCTGTGATTTGGGGTTTTGGTTAAAGTCGGAACTACCGTAATGCTGGAACGCCGGAATGAGTCAGCCTTGAGTAAAGCTTGTTCTCTGGAATATGTGGAACAACTAGTACACATATTAGAATATTGCATATATTGCACACACACACACACACACATATATATATATATATACAGATTTTAAGCAAACAGGTGCTTATAAGTGCAAGTGTGCAGTGGTGAAGATAATTAGAAAGATTGATACTCAGTATACAGGATGGCAGCTCCCAAAACATTCAACACTTGTCTGCAAGTGTCAGCCTATTAGATGCAATGCAAAAGAGAAGGGGCGCCAGACATAGTGCATTAAATGTGTGACATAACATGTATATTCCACGTATATATTATTCCCGTACCAGAGGTTCACGTAATAACAGCTTGAAATAAATGCTGATGAGTCCTCTCTAGGTACCGTCTGTGAAAGATCACTGAACCACGGATATCACAACTCCGGAGTGTACTAGAACTCAAACAAAATCACAATAGTGTAATACCGTTATACACATATTAACGGGCAAATGTGATAGAAAAAGAGTTTTTAATAAAACGGAGGCACAAGCGCCTCACACTGCAGCTAAAGTACAATATGCTCGTACATGAAAGAAAATTAAAAACAGCTTATCTGTCCTGTCCACATGCAAGGATGATAAATCAAGCAGGGCAAATTCTGGCCAGTGAGCCCACACTGATGCATGGATCCAAGACAACAAGTCAAATACCCCACGCGTTTCGTCCTCTTATTCGTAGACTTTCTCAAGGGGTAATACTTAAAACACCAAACATACAATCTTATATAGTCGAGTGCATAGTCCAAATCCAATCGAGAAACATCTCCGAGTTGTGGGCGGAACTCCGGCAGTTGCGATACCTCACTTCCGGACAACGGCAACACGAATGAATGTAACATTTACAAAATACTAATTTTAACGAAATATTCAGAAGTTATCACATATATAATCACTTTATAACAATTGGAACATAGCTAGATGTTGGAATCATCAATAAGATTTACAAATGTAGGTTTGGAAAAAAATTAATATTGCATCACCATGGCAACACGCAAATACATACTAGGCTTAGATACCGCCGACTCAATATTCAGTAATATAAACGGAGCCTAACGATTCCTATCTAATACCGAAAGCTCCCAACTAGACTCACAGATAAAAAAGTGAGCTCCGACAAGGTGACTACTTAGCATAACAAAATGAACAGCATAAATTATGGCCGAAAAAACATGTTAAAACACAGGAATAATAGAACAAATGACAAATAACTAACATAATACATCTACTACAGAGGTACACCAGAGCTAGCTGATGCACAGTAATTATGATTGCGTCCCCATAGCAATATATAAATACATATTAGGCTACTCGATATCAAAACCACAAATGGAGCTTGCCAAATCCTATCTAATACAAAAAATTCCTACCTAGACACACATATAAATGAGCTCCGACAGGTTAAATAAGTAGCTACTTAGCATAACATGATTGTCAGCATAAAATGTAGGGAGAAATTATGTTGCCAAAAAACTGCACATACTGCAACACAGGAATAGTAAACAATTAGCAAGTGACCAGCATGAATACACTATATAAAACACATGCCACAGTACATCTACCACAAAGGTACATCAGACTTTACTAATACATAGTCCTCCTAACTAAAAAAGAAACAACAGGTAATATCTGGAAAGAATGAAAGAAAACATTAGTACATTATAGTAGGAACGAGGTAATTTCAAATGCTTCATTTAAACCTTTAGGTGTTAGTGTGTCGAGTCTATATACCCAAGACATCTCTCTACTACTAAGTTTCTTAGCCAAATCTCCACCCCATGCACCCAACACCACGTGAACCTCAAGCCACTTCGGTCCGCATTGTGAAATGTTAAAAAGTGTCTAGAGACAGTATGCAATTCAGACTTATTTTTTATAGCACTCACATGTTCCTGAAGGCGCAATTTTAAACCCCTTATAGTTTTTCCCACATATGCCTTTCCACAAGGGCATTCTAGTAGATAAATGACTGAAGTTGTTTTACAGTCAATTCGGTCTTGTATTTTAAATTCTCTCTGATGCGAAGAATCCACAAAAGTTCTATTTTGGGGGGATAATAATCTACACATATAACAATTATTACATCTGTGAAAGTGCTGAATCTGCAGCTAACCGCAGGATGTGATGGCATACCATGTCTGTATTGCGCAAGTAACACGTCCATTAAGGCTTCTGCCTTAATCGTCATAATTTCATTGCTTTTTGGAGTTTGAGTGAAAGAGTTTTAATAGTTTTTTTATGTTTTAGATGGTGTGTAAGGAACCTTAATCGGACATGTCTATGGAATGTCATAGCTTTTTGTACAGTTAAAATATTTATGATATCAAATTCAGAAACATGAACAAAAAAATGGCAGATAAGAACCAATCTAGTTTTCACTATTTTTCTTAATCCCTAATAAACAACTGAGTTTACATTACTATATTATTTTAACCTCTGCCACCTCTGTTGTATTTCTTCTTTGCATGTCTTTTCTCACTTATTCCTCCCTGTCCACAAGCTTTGTTCTAACATGATACCCCATATGCCCACCAGCTTTTCTCACGTGTCGCCCTGTGCTCAATTGCTTCACCCCTGCTAACCAGCTTTTCTAACATGCCACCCGATATGCCCACCAGCTTTCTCTCACATAACACACCCTGCCCACCAGCTTTTCTCCCATATGCCATCACATATGCCCACCAGCTTTTCTGTCCCATGCAACCTCATAAACCTCCCCAACTTTCACTCACATGACACCTAATGCCCACAAGCTTTTCTGTGACATACCACTTCATATACCCACAGGCTTTTCACTCTTGTCCACCCCATATGACAACCAACATTTCTCTCATATGTCACAGCTGCCCACCAGCTTTTCTTTCACATGCCACTCCACATGTCAACCAGTTTTTCTCTCACATTTCACTGCATATGCCCACCAGCTTTCTCACATGCCACCTCTTATGCATACTAGCTTTAGCCTCATATAATCCCCTGCTCATCTGATTTACACATGCTCACCAGCTTTCTAACATGCCATACCATATGCCTATCAACATTTCTCACATATGCCACCAAATATGCCCACCAGCTTCTCAGTCATGTGCCCCACCATATGTGCACCAGGTTTTCACATGCTACCATATATGCCCACAACCTTATCTAGTATGCCACACTGTATGCCCATCATCTATTCATGCCATGCCACTTTATAGTGTAACTGTGTGTATATGGATTCCTATACAGTGTCACTGTAAGAATAGACCCTTGGATACTGTCGCTGTATGAATAGAGAATACAGAACAGAACATTGGGTGTATATTGACCTCTGTACAGTGCCACTATGTGCATAAGGACTCCTATATATTGTTAGTGTGTGCATAAAGTTCTATGTATAGTGCCACTGAGGGTATAGATCCCTGTACAGTGTTACAATGTGCATAAGGACTGACTCCTTTATACTGTTAGCGTATGCATATGGATACATGTAGCACGGTGGCTTAGTGGCGAACACTTCTGCCTTACAGCACTGGAGTCGACCACTTTGCAGGAAGACCGGTTATTTCTTGGGGGTCTGTTAATCAGTCAAAGTGTTGTGTGCTTCCGTCTAGATCCTCCCCAACAATGTAATCCAAGAGCGACACCCTGGACACTGTATTATTAGCGGTAGTATTGTGGTTACAGCCTGCAGATAATCAGATTTGTTCAGGGAACAAATGAGGTGGTTTATTATTACTGGTCATCTTCTCCATGGAGTTATGGGTTATCATCAAGAAAAATTACTAGTTGTCCTCTATGAGGAGGTGTATTATCATGTAGAATTATCACTGGGGGTTTTCTCCATGCGGTTGTGTCATGACTTCAATTCCCGACCATGGCCTTATCTGAGTGGAGTTTGTATGTTCCTGCAGAATTAGTGGCGCTATATAAATAAATGGTGATGATGATGTATATTGCCACTGAGGGTATAGACCCCTGTAAAGTGTCACTGTGTGTATATGGACCCTTTTTATTGTCACTGTTTGTATATAGCCCTTTGTACAGCATCACTGGTTGTATATGGACCCATGTATAGTGTCATTGTGTGTTTATGGATCCCTGTATAATGTCACTGTGTATATAAAGACCCTTTATAGTGTCAATGTGTGCATAGAGACCACTGTCTAGTGTCGCTATCTGTGTACACAGACCCCTGTATAGTGTCACTGTGTGTATATGGATCCATGTATAGTGTCACATTCTTCATCTCGAAAGCCATCACAGTAAATCCAAATGGTGTGATGAATGCTGATTTTGCTTGAGTGTACCTGATCAGTGGTATTTGTTGTTACCCCTTGCTTAAATTCAAAGTCCACATGTAGCAAGACTTTCCCAGTTGTTCCAGGAGATCAAATACCCCGGGGCAAGCATCCGTCACTTCATTGAGTCATCTGTAATCTATACTGATTTGGGTGGTCTTGTCCTTTTTGGAGATAATTTTAGAATTAGTGACCCTGGGACTGCTGAGGAGTACAATGATAGGTTGAGATGTTCCAGTATCAACTTGGTTCAACACAAGGTGAGTACACAGGAGCCAGTCTGTGAACTTAACCCATAGGGCTTCCAACACTGCACTCATCTGTCATTGATTAAAATCATATTTAAACTGCCACGTGTTGAAATCAGTAGATGGTCAGGGGCAAATGCAGGATTTGAGGAGGGGTATTTCCACAGCACACCGCCAGTGGGCATGACCAGCATGCATGGGTGCATGGCTTTAATTTTAGACAGTGCTAGATAGCTCTCCAACTCTTCCAATTCCCCTTTAAATACATGAGCAATGTTGCCTGCACTACTGTTACCTAACAGTAGTGCAGGCAGCACCTGCATGCAGCTCCCCCTTCATGAGTAGAGCAGTGTGAAGTGGGACATACCTCCCAACTGTCCCTGTAGATGGGACAAAGTCCTGACTGAGTGGGTCAGTCCCCAAACTCAGGACTGCCCCACCAGAATCAGGACAGTTGGCAGAATATCCTGTTGTCTCCTACGTGTTCTTCCCGCTTTCAATACTTCTTGCTGCCGCTTGGGTCCTAAGCTCAGTTGTGCTTGTCTGGATCCTGGAATGTTAGTTCCCTGTTTGGAAATTGAATAGGTACATGACATATAGAAATATCAGCAATGAGTGAACATAGTAGGCCTCCCTGCCTCTATGCAGTCCGACATTAAATCAAAACAATTCATGTTTTATTATTAGTGCCCCTGTCCTGTAACCAGCCCGACTATAAAATAGTTTTATTCACCTTTAATAAAAATACCCATTTGCCCCAAACAACCCCAACATTAAATTAATAGTAATCACACTTATTAAATAAACCTATTTCCTACCATACATTAAATAACTTGCATTCACTTTTAAGAAATAGCAATCCTTTTTCAAAAACTCTGCAACACATTTTATTAATAGCGCCAAAACCACCCCAACATTAAATTAATCATCCCACCCTACATCGATAAGTCTGCACCAGCCCCACCATCACCCCACAAACAAAATAACACCCATTAATTAGCCACTACCTACCTCACACATTACATTGCCACAAGCCCCTTGTGTCCTCACACACACTACATTGCCACAAGCCCCCTGTGCCCTCACACACATTTTACTGCCACAAGCCCCCTGCTGCCCTCACACACATTATATGGCCACAAGCCCCCAGCTGCCCTCACACACATTAGACTGCCACAAGCCCCCTGCTGCCCTAACACACATTAGACTGCCACAAGCCCCCTGCTGCCCTAACACACATTAGACTGCCACAAGCCCCCTGCTGCCCTCACACACATTAGACTGCCACAAGTGCCCTGTTGCCCTCACACACATTAGACTGCCACAAGCCCCCTGCTGCCCTCACACACATTAAACTGCCACAAGCCCCCTGCTGCCCTCACACACATTAGACTGACACAAGCCCACTGCTGCCCTCACAGACATTAGACTGACACAAGTCCTCTTATCAACAAACACACACACTTACCTTGCTATCTGCTGCATCACTCCACGTTGTTTAGACAGGAAGTGAAATGAGCACTTCCTGTCTGAGGCCAATCAGCAACAGGCAGCCTCACGATTGGCTGCCTGTTGCTGCCACTGACCACCCATTATGTTTTTATTAACTTTCTTTTTCTCCACCCCTGCCCCGCTCGTGGCATCCTCCCTCCCTGCTCGTGGGGGTGTCGCAAGTGGGGAAGGGGTGAGGAAAAAGAAAGTTAATAAAAACATAAGGCACACCTGGCAGGGCAAGGGTTTTCCAGAGACTAGGAACCCCCCCCTGCATATGCCCCTGATGGTGAAATGTTAATACATAGTGAGAATTAGTGAGCGATAGGAAATATGCAGAGTGTGTGTGAAAATATTGCTATTGCAACAACCAAGGGAGACTCCCTTGGTTGAAAAGTTTAATATTCCCGAATATCTTCTGCGCTTAGCAGTATTAAACCATATATTTAAGGCTACCTTTTAGTTTATACTATTTATATTAATCCCAATATCCCAAAAAATTGTTCGGAGTGAATGCTTATTGACATTTATGATTGGCAAACAGGTAATTTGTAATATGATGGGGCAAAGACTGATGTGATTTTTCTGTGCAGAGCTGCATCATTAGTGGCGCTGTATAAATAGCTGCTGATGATGATGATAATAACTGTGGCTTAGTGGTTAGTACTTCTGCCTCACAGCACTGGGGTCATGAGATCGATTTCTAACCATGGTCTTATCTGTGTGGAGTTTGTATGTTCTCCCCGTGTTTGCGCGGGTTTCCTCCGGGTCCTCCGGTTTCCTCGCACACTTCAAAAAACAATATACTGGTAGGTTAATCGCCTGCTATCAAAATTGACCCTTGGCTCTCTCTCTGTGTGTGTGTATGTTAGGGATTTTAAACTGTAAGCTTCAGTGGGGCAGGGTGATTGAGTACTCAGTACAGCTCTGCAGAGTTAGTGGTGCTGTATAAATAGCTGCTGCTGATGATAACCTCACTACTACAGATTTAACCATAAACAATCGGATTACTGTTCAATGGAAATGTTACATATTGATTTGTATCAATATCAGTTGTCTTCTTTTTCTTTTGATAAGTGTCATTTCAATCTCCCAGATAGAAATCCATGTCAGCAGCATCTCTCACTGTCAGAGGGGACACTCTCTATCACACTCAATAAATTAAACTAATCCAGGCAGTAAATCTCAAAGCCAAGGGCTAACAGACTATTCCTATACCCTCTAGCCAATCCAGAATCTGCCATGCAAATCAACCCAAAGAAACCCCCATTCATCAATTCTGTATTATATCTATAGTAGCTGCTGCTCTCATTCTGTTTCACCCTCAGTTTACAATAGGTATCAGTTTTTTTATTCTCCAATGTATGGAATAGTAATTAATTATGTGAATACAGCACCAACCTAAAATCCTACTCAAAGGGTTAATCTTTCAAGAATGCACAGCTGTATCTCCTGTGGGAGCTTTATGCTTTCCCACACTCTCCAAGAGAGAGATTTATTACGGTCAGGGCTGAGCTGTCCCTATCTTGTAGCTACAATCTAATGTTAATTATGAGTGTTAGTTAGCAAACATTGTATTAATAATAACATTGTTGCTTTTAGAAAGAGGAGGGTTTGATTGTTAGACTCGTACCTGCATTGGCTGAGCTGTCACTATCTCTTAGCTTTAATCTTGTTGCTTTATTCCATCACTGTTAATTACAAAGCTAGTTGTACTGATAACTGGACTGCTTTCTGATGGAGGAGGGGCTGAGTCAGGGGCGGGCTGGGTCGGGGGTCAGGGGGGCATTGGTCCCCTGGGCCGCTCAGTTTCAGTGCTGTTAGGGCCGGCCTGGGATGGAAAATGACCTGATTTTGACCCGCGGCCGCATCACATGACACGCGATGCGGCCAACTGTGCGTCCCCCGGGCTGAAATATAGCAGTTTTCCATTGCATGCCGAGTACTAATAATTATATTGCTTTGACAGAATGAGACATTAGTTGTTGACCTCATATTGAATAAATAGCAGACTGTTTCATTCATTTATCTGAGGGAAACTGTACGGACATATTCCTGAGTGATTACGGCTATTCTACATGTCTTCTAGAGGGTTAATTGTGGTATCTATAAGCTCTTTAACTCAAATTTCATTTAGCTGTCATATTTCCCATTGTAAGTTAGTTTCTTAAAGTGTTATGATCAGCAAGGGAGTCTGAAGACAGTGTACAGACAGGCTGCTGCTGAGCTGTCAGCTCCGTGCAGGATCCCGATGTTTCATATTCCCTGCACTGATTTTCACTGGGTATGCTAGATACGGTACTGGTGCTGTAAGTAGTATAGAGGACGGAGGTATCCGCTAAGTAGTGGAAGCAAGTTGGCAGCGAGTCCTGAGAGGGATTGGAAGCTGAGCTGGATGGCTAAGTGGGTTAGTGGAGAGACTTCAGTGTTTCCAGAGGGCTGAGGCGCTGTGTGTAAAATGGGAACTGATGGCCAAGTGGGCACAAAGCACAAAACATTTATTATATTTTATTCCCTGCACTGATCAGTTCAGAAACCACAATGCAGTTTTAAATCTCCTGCCCCCAGACTCAGTGCAGTGAATAAATTAACTGACGTCACTGAGGGACGGGAGGTTTAAACGGCTCTGTCATAGATGACTCTGGCACCACACAAACCATTCAAATTTACAACGAGAGCGGTGCCAGGGCTAAAAATGCTAATGTGTGTCCCCTGCAGCCCCAAGACCCCAGTTATCTTCCCTGTTACCGACAAATGTGGCTAATTTCTCCTGCTCAGAAAAGGAAATTTCAAAGCAAGAGGGGTCAGTCAGCCATGTTTGTGCTCTCAAGTGAAGCCACTTTCAGTACACCCAACACAAGACTCTATCTGACATGCGCAACATTATAAAGTTTTCTGAAACCCCCTATCTTTAAAATGGGGCATGTTTTACCAAATTGTAAAAAAACAGTAACTTTCTCAAACTTGTGAACCCTCAAAGGCACTCCTCAGCCCTAATAGCTTTCTAACAAAACTTACCGCGTGTCTTTAAACGCCCTGTACACTGAATTATGCTCCCCCCAAAAAAACAGAAAAACGGCGAAACAGGAAGTAGAAAAAAAACGGTGAGACTTTTAACTTTCGATTGTTCCTAAATTGGCATTTTTTAGTCTTTTTTTCTGAAATTTTCGCGTCCAACTTCTTAGAGGGACAAGTGGCGTTCAGCCACACGAGATCGAGCAATAACATGCGCATGCCAAATTTTAGTTTAATAGCTTTAATACTTTTTAAAATGTAGACCCTCAAACACCATGCCCCCCTCACAAATTCCCTATGGGAAAATTACGCTTTTTAGATGTAACCTTAATATAAGGGCACGACTGTGCCCTTATAATATATATATATATATATATATATATATATATATATATATATATAGGAGATCCCACCTACATATTCCAGTTATCTGCTCTACCTGCCTTAATGTATGCCGGGATGTCTTGCTGAGTGCATCCCCCTTCATTGGATTGCTGAGTGCATTCCCCATCCATTCCGGCAGCCAAAATGGCTTGCTGAGTGCATTCCCAATCCATTCCAGCAGCCAAAATGGATTGCTGAGAGCACTCCCCATCCATTCCAGCAGCCGGAATGGATTGCTGAGTGCATTCCTCATCCATTCCGGCAACCGGAATGGATTGCTGAGAGCATTCCCCATCCATTCTGGCAGCCGGAATGGCTTGCTGAGTGCATTCCCCATCCATTCCAGCAGCCAAAATGGATTTCTCTGGGTCCACGTCTGCTCCTCTTGCTTTATCAGTTGGAGTACCGCAAGGCTCAGTGCTAGGTCCTCTGCTGTTCTCTATCTATACCGCTTCTCTTGGAAATCTAATAAGTTCCTTTGGATTTCAGTATCATCTCTATGCGGATGATACCCAAATTAATCTATCCTCTCCTGTACTCTCGACATCTGTGTTGTCCCGTGTATCTGACTGTCTTTCTGCCATTTCATCTTGGATGTCCTCTCGCCAACTCAAACTTAATCTTTCTAAAACAGAGTTAATAATATTCCCACCCACCAACAAGAGCATACCTGTCATTTCTATCTCTGTTGATAACATGACCATAAATCCCACCCCACAAGCTCGCTGCCTAGGTGTAATCCTTGTCTCACACCTATCCTTTGTTCCCCACATTGACTCTATATCTAAATCATGTTACATACATCTAAAAAACATTTCCAGAATTCGCACATATCTCACACAAGACACTACAAAAACCTTAATTCATGCACTTATTATCTCCCGCATTGACTATTGCAATTCCCTCCTTACTGGCCATCCCAAAAACAGACTCAAACCCCTACAATCTATTTTGCACGCTGCGGCAAGATTGATTTTCTTTGCAAATCGTTATTCCTCTGTTGAATCACTCTGTATGTCTCTACACTGGTTGCCTGTTTTCTACCGAATCCAATATAAAATACTTTTACTAACCTACAAGGCCATCAACAAAGCTGCACCAACATACATCTCCTCTCTTGTCACAAAATATCTCTCAACTCGGCAACTCCGTTCTGCACAAGATCTGTGTCTCTCATCCACACTCATTACATCCTCCCATTCCCGGTTACAGGACTTTTTCTGGGCTGCACTCACTTTATGGAATTCTCTCCCTCGCACAATAAGACTTTCCTCTAGTCTACAAGCTTTCAAGTGTTCTCTGAAAACCCATCTCTTCAGACAAGCTTATAATATTCCTCAACCACCCTCTTAACATCACTACACTACCCTATTACCACCTATTATACAACTACCCCTTGACCAACATTGTTGTGTGACAGGATCATTTAGCTTATGAGTCACTTTTACCTTTGCAGTCTGGCTGGGCCGACTGCAAATGTAGACTTAACCTCATGTGTCAAAATCCCATTGTCCAATAGATTGTAAGCTTGCAAGCAGGGCCTTCTCACCTCTTTGTCTGTTTTACTCAGTTTGTTTATTAGTTTACTATGTTTGTCTCCAATTCTAAAGTGCTACGGAATATGTTGGCGCTATATAAATAGATGATGACGATGATGATGATTGCTGAGAGCATTCCCCATCCATTCCGACAGCCGGAATGGCTTTCTGAGTGCATTCCCCATCCATTCCATCAGCCAAAATGGATTACTGAGTGCATTCCTCATCCATTCCGGCAACCGGAATGGATTGCTGAGAGCATTCCCCATCCATTCTGGCAGCCGGAATGGCTTGCTGAGTGCATTCCCCATCCATTCCAGCAGCCAAAATGGATTTCTCTGGGTCCACGTCTGCTCCTCTTGCTTTATCAGTTGGAGTACCGCAAGGCTCAGTGCTAGGTCCTCTGCTGTTCTCTATCTATACCGCTTCTCTTGGAAATCTAATAAGTTCCTTTGGATTTCAGTATCATCTCTATGCGGATGATACCCAAATTAATCTATCCTCTCCTGTACTCTCGACATCTGTGTTGTCCCGTGTATCTGACTGTCTTTCTGCCATTTCATCTTGGATGTCCTCTCGCCAACTCAAACTTAATCTTTCTAAAACAGAGTTAATAATATTCCCACCCACCAACAAGAGCATACCTGTCATTTCTATCTCTGTTGATAACATG
Organism: Mixophyes fleayi; assembly: GCF_038048845.1. Taxonomy (NCBI): domain Eukaryota; kingdom Metazoa; phylum Chordata; class Amphibia; order Anura; family Limnodynastidae; genus Mixophyes; species Mixophyes fleayi. The sequence continues at coordinate 236,793,188 of NC_134403.1, forward strand.
ACCATAAATCCCACCCCACAAGCTCGCTGCCTAGGTGTAATCCTTGTCTCACACCTATCCTTTGTTCCCCACATTGACTCTATATCTAAATCATGTTACATACATCTAAAAAACATTTCCAGAATTCGCACATATCTCACACAAGACACTACAAAAACCTTAATTCATGCACTTATTATCTCCCGCATTGACTATTGCAATTCCCTCCTTACTGGCCATCCCAAAAACAGACTCAAACCCCTACAATCTATTTTGCACGCTGCGGCAAGATTGATTTTCTTTGCAAATCGTTATTCCTCTGTTGAATCACTCTGTATGTCTCTACACTGGTTGCCTGTTTTCTACCGAATCCAATATAAAATACTTTTACTAACCTACAAGGCCATCAACAAAGCTGCACCAACATACATCTCCTCTCTTGTCACAAAATATCTCTCAACTCGGCAACTCCGTTCTGCACAAGATCTGTGTCTCTCATCCACACTCATTACATCCTCCCATTCCCGGTTACAGGACTTTTTCTGGGCTGCACTCACTTTATGGAATTCTCTCCCTCGCACAATAAGACTTTCCTCTAGTCTACAAGCTTTCAAGTGTTCTCTGAAAACCCATCTCTTCAGACAAGCTTATAATATTCCTCAACCACCCTCTTAACATCACTACACTACCCTATTACCACCTATTATACAACTACCCCTTGACCAACATTGTTGTGTGACAGGATCATTTAGCTTATGAGTCACTTTTACCTTTGCAGTCTGGCTGGGCCGACTGCAAATGTAGACTTAACCTCATGTGTCAAAATCCCATTGTCCAATAGATTGTAAGCTTGCAAGCAGGGCCTTCTCACCTCTTTGTCTGTTTTACTCAGTTTGTTTATTAGTTTACTATGTTTGTCTCCAATTCTAAAGTGCTACGGAATATGTTGGCGCTATATAAATAGATGATGACGATGATGATGATTGCTGAGAGCATTCCCCATCCATTCCGACAGCCGGAATGGCTTTCTGAGTGCATTCCCCATCCATTCCATCAGCCAAAATGGATTACTGAGTGCATTCCCCATCCATTACGGCAGTCAAAATGGCTTGCTGAGTGCATTCCCCATCCATTCCGGCAGCCAAAATGGATGGGGAATGCACTCAGTGCTATATTCCGGCTGCAGGATTGGGGCTTACAATAGCCCACCCATCCATTCCTGGTGCCGGCATGGATGGCTAAGGTACTGGCAGATCCATTTCAGCATCCGGAATCAACCCCTCAAAATTCTTATATGGAGCTCCAACATTTTATATTTAGGTATAAACTAAAAACCCATCTTTTTTTTGGCAACAAAATATAATAATTATTTGCTATGTAAATTGGCTGATGTGTCAACAGTTCTTTGCTAGTGTTTGTAACCAAACATCTAATAAACGCTACTAATAATAATCAAAAATAATTTTATAAATTTTCATGGATGATTTGTGCCAACTTAAAGCATGCGTACTTTTACACCCCAGACACTTTGGACCTCAATACATATCTGGGAAAAATAGTATTAATCCCACAGAGTTGGTGAGGATTACAACGTTACATGTTACATTACAACTGTTCAAAGGTGGATTGTCTAACCGCTACGCCAATGTTCAAGTGCAAAGACATTGTGTAACTCAAATTGCATAGAATATAAAGCTGAGCAGCAACCTCTCTCATAACAATGCTTATGTTATGTCCTTAATAGGTTTAAATTACTGTCAATAATTTGTAATATTACAGACAGAAAGCATTCGTACATGCACATTTTATATTTTGCGATATGGAAATGCAGTCATGTATCCTAATAATTAAAAAATTGCTACAAATAAGATTAGGGCTTCCAATTGATTGTCTTTTTTTTGGATTTTGGGCCCACTTAGTTTTTTGGGACTTTCAGCTGGGGATATTTCCTAAGTGTTTGCAAACAAGTTATTTGGAACAGCTGCTTCTCTGTGTTGTAGCTGCACACACTTTTAAACAATTTAGCCATATTCCAGAAATTGTTAAGAGGTGGCACAGTGGCCTAGTGGTTAGCACTTCTGCCTCACAGCACTGGTGTCATGAGTTCAATTCCCAACCATGGCCTTATCTGTGTGGAGTTTGTATGTTTTCCCTGTGTTTGTGTGGGTTTCCTCTGGGTGTTCCAGTTTCCACCCACACTCCAAAAACATACTAGTAGGTTAATTGGCTGCTATCAAAATTGACCCTAGTGTGTGTATGTTTGGGAATTTAGACTGTAAGCTCCAATGGGGCAGGTACTTATGTGAATGAGTTCTCTGTACAGTGTTGCATAATTAGTGGCACAATATAATAACTGATGATGATGTTGCAACCATCAAAATCAGGCACCCACAGATGAAAAGTGTATTCTTTAAGTACTACGTCAATGTTCAAGGTGTAACAGTATGTGCATGAAATAGACTAGAAGGAAAGCATCAATGTTTCTTAGAACAAACAATGCAATGTTCGAGCCTGTGCTACATGCACATTTTAAATGTTTGGATATGGCAATTCCCAACACAACACATGCAGTACTGGTAACATGAAGGTTTAAGAATAAAGTAAGACACACACACATTCTCTATTTTACAAACACAACAAAGAAGTGATAGAAAAGTAAGATCAGCAATAGTGTGTTTACAGGGCTAATTGCCATAGCACTTGCCTTTGGAGTTGGAGGATGTGCCCATGGTGAAGCCAATTGAAGAATGTAAGTATCTATAGTGTTCTGATCACTAAAATGTAATTCTCAAGTGTGGGAGCTGCGTACAATATTACTGTTAAGAACCACTAGATTTGTGCTGTAGATTTGTAGGTGTGCCTATGCCATGTTAGGCAATTCACAATCTTAATAGCTGTAGGTTTTTGGTGTACTTTCCACACATAATCAACCCAACCACACTCCTAAACCAAGATATAGTTAAAACCCACAAGCCACTGTTACAGAGACTACTGTGTTGAGCCTTCAAAGACACTTTGCAGGTTACATTACAGTGGGCATCAAGGCATAAACTAAGTACATGCATTAAAGTTACATGTGAGCTAATATTGCTGATTAATTTTTGCCTTGACATTCAACAGGCAAAGCTGCCCTGCCTTTTGGAGTTCTGAATTGTGTGTCTCCTTACATATGAAAGTATTTATCCAAAGCTACAACCATGTCTATGTGTTTCTTCAAATGGCCCTGATTGTTTACTCATCATCCAAGTAACTCTCTCTCTAAGACCACTGTCTTACTTGCTATGTATTGTGCTTCAAATATTTAATAATGTATGTTCCTAATAAATCTGACCCTGCATTAGTGTCAGCAATTTATGACAAAGAAGTTTCTGTTGCTTACTACACTGCTGTTTTTCCTGTTGTCATACCCAACAATCACTCTATAGTCCTTTGTGGCCCATTTCGGGACATGTAGAGATGTACGATCCATTGTAATGATCCTTGCTTATTTTGACATTAGCCACATACAGGCCTTCCCCTTAAAAGACACTCTCTATTTAGTGCTTTTGAAGTTTATAAGATTAGATAGATGTGTTTGTTTACTATGTATGCTCTCTTTTCATGGTCCCCGTTTTAGGAGTTTTTATTGCTGTTCTTCAAGAGGTTATGTGACCTTAATTAGATTTTTAGATTTAGTAAACACTGTAAATGTTGTCGAAGTAGGGTCCATAAATCCTTGGCAACAACACTTCACAGTACATGTTAAAATCACAAAGCCAAAAATACACTCCAGACAGAATCACTACTTTGTTTGGATTTATACCCACAGCCAAATGCAAAACAAAGTCCACACAATCCAGTCCAATGCCTTGGTGTCAGATGCAAGTTCAGCAATCCTTTTTGGGCCTGCAGTTAAACAATGACACTATCCACCCTTTTCATATTTGTCGGCGTCCCTAAGCTAGTTTTGACATACTACGCAGCATTTTTTTATTGGCCTAGGCATGCAATGTTCCATTCCCCCCACACACATCTACACACTTCGAAACATAATAAAATCTTAGTGAAGACACAGATTGTTATCCTGCATACACCTGGGATTTATTTATTTTTTGGGTGGGGGCGGATTGTCTAATCTTCCAGACAAGCAGTATAGATCTAAACTCATATGTTCATATGGGATATTGGTGTCTGATTTTAACATTATTTTGCTATAGCATACAGTTTTCGATTGCTTCCAGAACAAAATAAACATTAGCCTTAAGCCAGACTCAGGATGGGAATATCTGCAAGTAGGATCTGTCAGTGTGTGTGTAATTAATATGTAGGGATAATTTGTGCCATAGTAAGACCAATGCTTGCTTCAACATGTATCTAAATGTAAGTTATCACAAGTATGGGCAGCATGGTGGCTTAGTGGTTAGCACTTCTACCTCACAGTGCTGGGGTCATGAGTTCAATTCCCAACCATGGCCTTATCTGTGTGGAGTTTGTATGTTCTCCCTGTGTTTTCATGGGTTTCCTCCAGGTGCTCTGGTTTCCTCCCACACTCCAAAAACATACTAGTAGGTTAATTGGCTGCTATCAAAATTGACCCTAGTCTCTCTCTCTCTGTGTATGTTAGGGAATTTAGACTGTAAGCTCCAATGGGGCAGGGACTCATGTGAATGAGTTCTCTGTACAGTGGTGCTATATATATAAATGATGATGAAGTATTTTCCAAGTGTTAGATATAATAACACTATGAGACTAGGAAAGCACTACTAATATGGCTAATGTGAACTGTGCATAATGCGAAGGAGTGGCCATAATTTTTCATTTAACCATTAAAACCAAATAGGCCAAATAACATTGACCAGGCCAAGCACTCCACCCCAATTTGGACAGTTAGACTTTGAAAAGGGCTAACCTTAATACAAAACTTCAAACCATTCCCTAAGGCCATGGTTCCAAAACTGTGTGCCGCGGCTCCCTGGGGTGCCATGGTGATCTTACAGGGGTGCCGCGGCCAGGGCTGGTGGTAAGCAAGGCAGTGGACTACTTGGTAATTATTTTGGCTTAGGGGTGCCCTGAAAAAATTATGGAGACCCTAAGGGTGCCTTGAACTGAAAAAGTTTGGGATCCACTCTCCTAAGGATTTGACTCATATATTTTATCAAAAGTTTACTCAAGGGCCAAAGTGACCCTATACCGTTTAAGATGTACTTTATATCCCCACGTCACCCTAGACTGTCTGCCCTAGCACACATTATTGCACAATTCGTAATGTCTGGTTTCAATTCAATTGCATGTCTGTGCTCAGCACCATTCTGTGTTTGGCTATGAGCCTTAAGAATGGTCAGATATGAGATGGTGTAACAATAACTAATACACTGTAGGTAATGGTTTCATGTTAGTATGAGGCTTCCTATTGTTCACTTATGGCAAATGGGTAAGTGTAAGTGTATTATCGATTTGTAAAAACATACATCAATAATTCTTTGTTCGTGTTTGGAACATTTTCATGCAACACAGAGAACAGGCCAATTAAACCTTAGCTTGCACTACAGTTAAGCAGTACACACATCTCGGGAACACACAATAAGGGGCAGACAGGTCTAAATGTGTTGATATTGGTCTGAAATGTGTAAATTAAGCAGCCATGATACTCACTTTTAAATGTTGTAGTGCACTCTGGCGTTACACACTTGTCCCTGTGGATCAAACTATTGGAGTGTCCTCAAGTATGGCTCGTAGTTTAGTCGGTACCTTGGAGTTTGGGGGATATTGTCTTGTTGTGGGTGAATGCTTGGGTATGTGTATTATTTCCCTTCACTCAAACTTGGCCAAAATTAGACATAGGAATAGAGTTTGCAAACACTTTTCAGACACATTTTGAACTGAAATGTATTGTAACACAGTTTTAAATGATTGATTGAAGGGATGTAGACTCAGTGTTCTGAGGTAACAATGTACTCATACTGGCAAATATGTATGAATTTGCCCATAAAGACTTATATGTCTAAAATAACCATCAGCCAAATAGTTTTAGCTGCAAATGTAATTTAAAATTCATTACACTCAGGTCACAAATGATAAATTAAACAATTGTTAATAAAAAACAAACATTTTTTTTTTCATTTTGAGCCACGCAGTGACCCCCCTTGGGTGGCTTCAAGTCTGGCCTGGTTTCGAGTTACCCATGATGTGGATGGCTCAGAGGAAGCTTCCAAACTCTCTTGGTCTGCAGGTTGTGACCGAGGGTGTGACGAAGGGCCAGGGGGATAGCCAAGGGGATAGTACTGGGGACGGGGATAGTATAGGGGTCGGCGATAGTATGGATAATGGCGACGGGGATAGTCATGGGGATAGTCATGGGGATAGTACGGGTGATAGTCATGGGGATAGTATGGGTGATAGTCATGGGGATTGTCATGGGCATAGGCAGGGGCAGGGGCGGCAGACACAGAAGGGGCGGCAGACACCGAAGGGGCAGGATGCAGAGAGTTGGGTAGTTCAGAAATCTCATGAGGGAGCTGGTGGTCTGTGGGGGAGAAGGAAGCGGGTGTGGAATGGTGTGCAATGGGTGACAGTTGGTGGAGGGCGTGTGAAGTGGTCATTATAGATTTGCTGCAGAAGGGTGGCAATAATGGTGAGTGTGGTATTTACTGAGGACATTTGGGTGCCAAAATTTGAAAGTGTATTATTTGACGTGGTGAGTTGATTGTTAAAATGGTGCTCCATTCGCGGGAGGCTTTTTGAAATTTAAGCTAAATGTGTCTCTTGTGCTTCGGTGATGGACTCATAATGTTGCCTGATGTGCGCAAGTGACTGCAGCCTCAAGAGTCGGGAAGCCTCCATCTGAGTGGCATCCATATCACGGGCAGGCACCCCCACTTCGGCCATGGCCTCAGCTCCCTCCTCTGCATGTGGGCCTTCATCCGTCTCACATTCTGTATATAGAGCAAAAGAAAAAAAAATTAGCTTCTAAACTAAGCAACCTAAAAGAAAAAGCATTGGCAAAATATTATTTCGGACAAAGTGTGATGCATCCATTTTGACAAGGATGACTACAGGGAATTTAGCCTCAAACATAACTTGGTAGTCCCAAATAGCAACCATGTCTATTAAGTACATGTGGTTTGGACATTCTCAACGATATATATATTTAGGTTTGGATTTAGATAGGAACAACAGATTTACACATGTTAAAAACAGTGTAGACATTTCATTCCCTATTATGTGGTTCACAAACAGTATGACTGGAAACGGTTCCATTATGGCACATACTGATAGAGGTGCCACATGTTTCTTTTCACAACATAAACATTAACAGACAGATATATTCAATATTTATAATTTACCTAGGGGAGATAGCGCCCATGTTAGGGGTGGATCACAGCCGGAATCAATGCGGGCAACCCCAACAAGTACCACCTCGGATATTGCCACATTGCACACTCCTCTAGTGCTGTGAGGTGTAGCTCCTGGGGAGGCCCCCCTCCAGTTTGTTCTGCGTGCCTCCTTGCGGACGCCATTTTTTTTTCAGGCGCTGTTTATAGTCTGCCCATCTGTGGAAATGTAAACTTATAAAATGCCTTTAAATGGTTGATTAGTCAAAAACATGCAACATAATATTGTCCATTTTATATAAACACAAAATAACACTACAACTACACAGTGAAATGTGTGTGGCTTTTCAAGCGTGGATAAGGTAGAAAATGTTATTTTTACAATTGTATAAGTACACTTGGAGTCAACCATGACCATTTTCTAGTTTAACGAAGGCCTTGACAGACAAATGACTTACACAGACACAATATGTGTCAAGTCTATAGTCGTCAGACTTGGACTACATTTTAAGTCATCAAACAGAAATTGTGGTTTGGAACAAGCATTTGATTTGTACCGTTTGTACCATTTCTGCACTTTGTGCATGAGACGCTGACAAGGAGCGCTGACATTTATTTTTCGTGTGATCTCCTCCCATTTGTTTGCTTTGTCAACTGCAGTCAGCCGTCTTCCCCCTGAAAGAAAATGTTCAATAACTTCGTTCACGAGTATTTCTACTTCACGGTCAGAAAATTTGTGGCGCTACTGGGATCTCACACCCGGCACGGCCTCCGAGCTTGATCCTGCGTCAGACATAGTTATCTAGAATAGAAATGGAGTGTGCTCATTGCCAAATCAAACAGTCATGTTAAAGTTTGGAAATTTGACAACCCCACCCCCTTAATTGACTTTATTGCATGTTTAAACTAAAGAATGGATTCCTCAGACTCCAACCTAGTTTGCAAGCATGTGCTCGTTAATATCGAAATGCTGGTTCTTTCTAAATATACACTTGTCACTTTAAAACTGTCCCAAAAAATGGGTTATGTCAAGTCACTGGATCATCATTTGCCTAATACTTCCACTACTCATTTTTGTCTTTATTACATTGTTATTCCTGTGCTAGGTTTTGTAAACAAATTCTTTTACAAATGACCAAATGCAACAGCAGAAAAGAGGAAAGGAGGGTGTTTCCTAAACAGCAACAGTTTAAAGTTCACACAATAAAGTTGTGCAACTTTATAGATACAGGTGTCTGTCATTTACATTTTCCGCAGACACTTGACAAACAAGTGTAATGGGCCTACACCCCCTTCTGAGGCCCTGAAAAATGAAGGCCAATTGGTCAGTTGCCATTCTTGCCACTGAGTAATCACCAGTGTTAGAAGCACAAAGAACTCATCTATCTCCAAGTCAGATTCCTGAGCTGTATCCAACTGTAACCCACAAATTTGTTCGGAAATCTAAGGTGAGGGCAAAAGAGAGGCATAAGAATGATTGTGAGTGTAGACAATATTGTATGTAAATGCTTTTTGGTCAACAAAGATAGTGCCTAGATACATTTCCATTAATCTGACCTACAATGCTATGGTTTGCTTAATCTTGGGTTTTGTTTGGTAAACCCATTAGCAGAGTGTTGCACTAAATGTGATACTTTGCTTGTACATTTTGAGCCCAAGTCCACTCTTTGAAAGTTGCAAGCACAGTAACATTGATTTAGGCCTAACAAATTTGGTTCCTATTCTGAAGCAAACATGTTGTATCTATTGAAACATATCACATAAAATAGTACTTACTGTAATACTGATTGTCAAATCACAGGAAAAATCACCTCTAATTTTCCCATTCTGCCAGAGCCTGCCCTGCAAAATTGCAAATGAGCAGGAGTGAAGGAAAAGGCCAGGTGGGTTTAAATGCCTGATTTCATTGATAGACCAGGTGTACACTGTCTTCCTCATTGCAGAGCACAGAGTACTTGTCTCATCCGCGACAGGCGCCATGTTTTTGGATGGACAGGCAGCCATTTCACACACAGGTGTAGGAAAGATCCGCGTGAGACGCGAGTGCGCCCATACGTGCTCAGCTAACCAATCAGAGCGCAGAGTACTGCAGAGTTGTTTTTTGGGATTCAAAAATGAGGTCTGCAGTCTTCTCCAGAAGAGAATTGCGGGTTTTGGACAACGTGCCCTTGGGTTGCTACATCTCCAACGAGGTGAAATTGCAGGCCTATGAAAGGGTGCGCAGATACCTCCGCCTGCGATATAATAAACGGCGGATGGTAGTTCAGCTGCAATGGCGCTGGAGCGACCTCCGACGGCGTCAACCGCAGCTGCTGAGGGAGCTACAGGAGGAGATCCTAAGAAGTGAGTTCTCTATTAGTCACTGAAAAATGTGTCTAAACATATTTATTTGGTATACTGTTCAAAATACGTTAAACTTTAGGTATAGTGCAGCACTTCTGTTATGGGTGGAGCTGCCAGAGGAGAGTAGGGAACCCCTATCCCTATTTTGGGTTGATAGAATTGTGAAGATACCTCGGCGCTATGAACATGTAATATATGAAATGTGTAGTTTATTAACATACAACAGGCTGTTATGGTTCTGGTCAGAACAATGGAACACAGGTCCATTAAGGTGAATCACAATAAACAAAAGTAATACATTTGCATCACAGGTATACAGTCTCAGGATAGGCCTCAAAGGTTGCAGGCAATGTTCTGATAGTCCGGCTGCAGTGAGGTGAGGACTGGTACAATCAAGTGGGTTTAATGGATATTCCAAAATTGTCCAACAATGGATAAACCAGTGATTACCTGTGAATAATGTCCCAATTTCTAAGCATGTAAGAATCCTTCACACTTGTAGGGTGAGAGTCAATGTTCGTCCACAACAGCGGGCGGTATAGTGATTCAATCAGCCACAACGGGAAAAAGTCTTGTGGACTTACATTTGAGGAGAGACGGTCGCCTTCAGATTCCTTTCTCTGGAACAGAGTCCGCTCTGATGTGAAGGTAGTCGGTAGAAGTCGTGCTGTCTCCAATCCTCTGATGCGGGCTTGCGCAGAATGGTGCTGGCATCTGAGCTGTTAAGTGTGTCTCCTTTCTCGCCGGCTTCTGGGCTGACGGTGCACTGCAGCGCTGCAGTAGCGAGAGTATTGGAAATGATTGAGCTTCAGTGGGCTTACGATGCAAGGGCAAGATTGTTCAATAAGCTGAATGAATAATGGATCAAATAATAGCAGAGTATCCAAAGCGTTTCCCCCGCGCTCGGCGGGCTTCATCATCGTAAGCCCACTCTAATATTTATAAGGCCACATATGAGGTCCAACCAAAATACCTACTGTATTATATACACCTAATCAGTCATTCATTATCTGGCTGTTTGAATTGTGATGGGACCCCAACAAAGGACTATTTCAAAATTATTATCATCATCAGTTATTTCTGATAGCAGCCAATTAACCTATCATGTTTTTGAAGTGTGGGAGGAAACACAGAGAGAACATACAAACTTCACACAGGTAAAGCCATGGTCAGGAATTGAACTCATGACCCCAGTGCTGTGAGGCAGAAGTGCAAATCACTAGGCCACTGTGAGATAATCCACATCTCTAAACCAAAAGCAATCATTTGTTACAGGCCATGTGAAGTGGTTTCTGTTTGTCATGTTTATATCCTTTTGGAGTAGTTCATATTTTTCTGTGTTGGCAATTAAACAGAGGCGGATCCCGAGGGCCAGGCAGAGCACGAGGCCCAGGGGGACGACGAGGCCCAGTTGGTTGCCCAAGAGGCACTGATGGTGAACCAGGAGGAGGTGGTGTCTCAAGTATCAGAGCCCTTGGGAGATAGTAAGGTTTGACATTAAAGCCTTTACATAATTTTATAACATTGAGAAGTCCATCATAATAATTAATCAATGTCACATCTGTTCAATTAAAGTGGACATAAACGTCACAGGCTTCCATAATGATGGTACTACAAAGTATTTTTGGAAAATACACTCTCCACGCCCTCTCCCCTAGCCACAACAGAATTGTGCATATATATAAAAAATGACACAAAAGCCTTAGGCCTCTTGCTCCAACTGCATTTACAAAGCCATTAGACATTGCAGTCAGTTTAAAGTAATGTAACAGTACACATCTCTACTAACTCCTGTCTGTTTTCAAAATTAGGTTGCCATGGATTTATTTATTTTTTGGGGATTTTCTTACAGCACACGTTGATGAATCTGGGATGTGGCCCCCCCATAGTTGCCCCAAATCAGTGGCAAAATCATAAAATATACCAAAAAAATAAAAAATAAATAAATAAATATTCTTGAAAAATCCCCCCAAAAAAACCCAAATATGGGCTAGTCTATATAGTTCTTGTTTTTCTCCCTGTACATAGTTTGAAAGTTTTTAGTTTTAAAAATAATATAAGGTTATCAAACTGAATCTGTGGTGTGTGTCTTTATTAACATATTACAAATGCAGAACCTGTGGGTCTAAGGACAGTAAAGAATGGATATTAGAATCAAACAATAATAACATTTAAGCTAGATAGTTTTGTTACTAGTGAATCAGGCAGAGCTTCTAAATTCTAAGCCACCATGCTGACCCGGTGTTGGCTATAGTATTTTGCAAGACAAGAAGATGGTTAAATAACATACAAGCACAAGCAGTAGCTGATGAAAAAAGGTTTGCATTTGCTATTTGCATTTCACAAAAAGGAACGTGTGTCCTCCCACAACAGTCCACCCCTCCAAGAGGTAGGCCATCCGTAGTAATAGCATACACTGGGGGCCAGATTCCTTAAGGAAGGAATATGGGAAATGCCATACAAAATTAACTACTTCATGAAATCATGTGCCATTGGATTGTTCGTCAAAGGTAAACTTAAAGTGACAGAGTTAAGCCATGCAAACATTGAAGAGAACATCCAAACTCCACACAGATCAGTCCATGTTTGGAAATTGAACTCATGACCAGAGTTCTGTAAGGCAGAAGTGCAAGCGACCCAAAGCACCATGCTACTCGACTGTGGTCAGCATTCTGTTTGGGTAAAGCTGAATACATAACATAACCTGTAAGCCGTATATACAGATAAAACAAGGTTTTGTGGCAATGTGGTATTTAACTTCAAGGAGACTATCCCCTCCAAATAAACAACACCCCCCACACTCTTAGGCCATTCCTACTAATAAATGTCAGCATGCACATAATACAGTGCATGTGACCTGGGGGCGAGGATCCTTTATGAAAGTGTAAACATTAACATTGTCAGCCAGGGAAAAAGCAGCTTGCCGTAAGAAAGTTGCATTTGAGTGGTAGATACATGTAAAATATGAGGGCGGATTTGTTATTGTGGTCGAGCGTGCAGTAGATCACATTTGAAGGAAAAAGTAAAAAAAAAAAGCTGGCTTGGGCCAAGTTCCTGTGGTGTTTATTAGATTAATGAATAAAGTCCACAATCTGCACACAGATGTTATGGCCACGCATGGCATTTGAACTAATGACGACAGTTTTGTGAGGCCAAAGTGCTAACCACTAAGCCACCTGTGAGATTCATAATTTGCATGTATTTTGGATTAATAATGAAGAATACTATTAACTAGCACTTTCCTCTGTAGCATGCATGCTGTATTATTGCTCTTCTCACTGTTTTTTCAAAAAGAAGTTTGTGTTAGTGGTTAACCACTCCACCTTCCAAAAATGGAGTCATGAGTTATAATCCAGACTCACACCCTTTATCTGTGTGGGGGTTGTATGCACTCTACTATGTGTGTATCACTTATGGAAGAGTACACTATGCATTTTTTTATAACGGTCGAGATGCAATTTTAAAACAACATACTTTTTTACGAATAATTATGCATATTTCTTTAAGCGAACAAATTACATGCATTTGCCATGATATACGCCCAGTTCAACTCAAATACAAACAAACCCATCATACGATCTTTCTTTCTTGTAGCAAAATGTGGATTTCGCTTATTAAAAATAATCCAAAGTCATTGTTCAAAGTTTACCAAATATGTAAAACTTGATAAGGAATACAAATACAGGTTACAACTTTCCTGTATAAATACCCACAGGATTGTATTTTGATATGTGTAAACAAACTCATCGGACCTCCCATATTGTCTGTGACGTATACATTGTTTATCTTAACGTAGCGGAAGTGAAAATAGAGAAACTTGTTAACTGAGTAAATTGCTTAGGATCCATTGCATATTGTTTCCCGTTGCCTAAAGGACCGCAGTTGGGTATGTTTTTGGGTATGTTTTTCGGCTTTGCATTGCTTATTTGGTTTGCGTTTGTCCCGTTTTTACTTAAAGGACTCTACGCAACTTACGATGTGAAAAAAACTAGATGCGTTCCTTGATGAATCAGGCCCTGAGTAGCTATGTCATAAAAAATATTAATTTAAACTGGATACTGGAAGGATAATCAACATTCATGTGTATGCTCTGCTTAAGCTTTATTACAGGTCATGGAAACATAGGTAAACTATAAAAACACTACATGCTACACTATACATTTGCCAAACAAACACTAAAGTACATTTTGTGTAAGGCTCAGCTGGTAAAAGGATGTTTATTTAAGTTTAGGAAAACTAAAGTTGAGATGAGGGCAGGTAATTGGCCTGAAGTCGTATAATCACCAATGTTGTGGTAGATAATGCAGTTTGGTGCCTTTCAAGAGTTAATATAATGCAGGTTTGTACGTTGCAGTTCTTAGACAATCAGAAAGGTTTTAGGGGGGGGCTGAGCTGGTGAAGGTTTATAACCATAAGCATAGGCGGGAATCTTTCTCTTTTCTATGGGATTCTCGTGGTGTTGCACTGTTGCTGCATGAATCCTGAAGTGAATAGTATACCACCTTGTGCTGTTTTTCTTAAATAATTTACTATGTTAAAGTTTTCATTTCCTTGCATTTTCTTCCATCCCATACTGTAACTTTTTTCCCTTGTTATTTTCTCTACCTCTCATTTTCCCACCTGGTTTTTCTCTGTAATTTTTCTCTTCTTTCCCTGTCCCAAAACTTTTCTTCCATTATCATCTGTTTTATTGTCACTGTGCTCCTCCAGAACCGCACTAGGCTCCCACCCCATCGAGGCTTCCACTGCTCCTCAGCATTTGTGTGCTACCATCCCCCTCCCCAGTCATCCGCTATGCGGTGTTGGGGTATCGGGGTTCACCGATACTTCTATCAATCACCTTCAATGTCAGTCAGATCTTTGTTTTCAGTCGACTGGTGAACAGAAAAGTACTCAACCCCTGTATGATATAATGCTGAGCAGCTTTTATTCTGTTCCAATTTGAGACCGGGTATAGATTTGAGTCTAGGGGTATAGATGCTGAACAACCAATTATAAGACAGTAAATTATGAAAGAAAGTCAATCAACAATTATATATATTGCAGTTTTCCAACAAAGTTCAAACAATTCTTTCTTCTTTATGCGTTATCTCTTTCCAGGTTTTCTGCCAATACTCTTGTGCTGCTCTGTGCAGAACGTTTCGCTTTACTGCGTGTCCTTGGTTTGTTTCTGTTCATGGGAAAATACTGCTATGTAGTTTCACAATCTTGAATAATTTGTCTTTTAAACTGAACATAATATCTGCTAATTTCTCTTAAAGTTATAGCATAACATATTAGTTTCTAAAGCTTAGCACATGATAGATATTAAATCAATAATCATACAATTTCACTCTAACATTCCCCTCTTTGATTAAATATTAACTATTAACTTCTACCTATGGTGATACTCAGCAGAAGACAGTTAGTACCTACATTTACACCATATGGTATCATAAAGACCCCATATAGGTAGAACAAGAATTCATTAAGCACATATTTCTGGTACTTTATCACCATAACTTTTCTTTCCCTATTCAATGTCTATCTAGGTGCATAGAGGGGAATACTTTGCTGATATCTATTCAAAAGCTTTCTTGTATTACATGTTAAGTAGTAATTCCAAATAATCATTATAATTAGTACAAGAAGAATTAGTATAAATGTATGAATCAAAATATTCATTGCTTTCTTCATGGAATAAGATTCATTGACAAATATGTCCCACTAATGAATAGGACATAAATTTTCATTCTGATTTCTCAATGGTCACTGTCAATCTCTTGTTGCAGACTGTGCAGGTTTGAAAGTATGAAAAGCTTGTGATACTCCCAAGTTCTTCATTACATGCTTCATTATCTCTCCTGTAAAGGTTGTACCTCTATCTGATTCAAGAACTTCAGGTATACCATATCTACAGATGACTTCTGAGATTAATTTCTTTGCTGTATTTTTGGCAGTAGCTTTTCCTACTAACACATACTCGTAGGTACCACATTTAGGAAGATGTATATAGTCGATCTGAAGTCTCTGAAGGGGATAGAAAGCCTTTGCACCTGCAACATGGAGTAATAATGCATGTAAATGAAATGACAAAACATATTATGATTAATACGGAAAAACAAGAAAACACCACATTCGCGCATGACGCAGGGTGACCCATGCGGAGGTAAAACCGGAAACCCCAGGGTGCCACCGCCAATCAGGCCCCCGGAGAAAAGAAATGGCAAAACCCTCTGCGCTCCCTTTCAACAAGGTAAGCAACGCAACGTCATGGGTCAGCCTTACTACATCGCACTGACTAAGCCTATAACGCCACAGCTGGCCTCACATACCTCTTAAAACACTTAGACCTCCATCTAACCAAAGCCATAATGCTCTGATCAGACACACCTTCTTCCGCCACTACCGTAGCTGCCCCAATCCTAAAGGAATGCGTCCCATAGTCAGCTGCACTCAATCCAAGCTTAACCACGCAACTCTTGAATACTGCTGAAAATTGAAACTTCGTAAGGGGAAGACCATCACTATGTCTAAGCCAATTATCACTGGGAGCAGGAGACCTATCCCTGTACAATCTTGTCAATTCTACTGGACAAACTGCTGTACCCTGGTTCCGCTGCAAAGTGACCCACTTCCCCCTACCCGATGAATCGGTCTTTGATCTATGAATTTTACAAGCAATACTCTCATCTTGTACCACAACATTCCGAAACAGCAAGCCCGAATCAACAGCCGTCCTAGACGAGGCTACCAACTGACCTATTCTAAAAGCCCCGAAGAAAGCCATAACAAACACCAGCCGAAACAAAACCGCCTCAAACTCATCCGTCACCACAACCGTGATAACATTCAAAAGGTTCACTAACATTCTCTTATCAATCGGTCTACGTTTATCCTCTAACGGGGGGGAAATTCTAGCCCAACCTCTTAAAACCTTGCGCACCAATGCCTGTTTGGTAACATCCCGACTATCTGTAACCTGCAGAAAAAACGAAATACCAGCCAAAGCAGACACCATATATGTTTTAGATCTAACCGCCTGAAAACAATGCCACACATATGCAAGCATGCATCGAGCCTCATCAGATCCACAAACCCCCCCCCCCAGAACGACCAAGCCTCCCAATATTTCTTCAACGTCCCAGGTGCAACCGAACGCCTAGCAAGCTTTTCTATGCCGGCCTTATAATCTGCCAGACAAAATCGGGGCATGAAACACCAGTCACATTCGCATGAGGGGCTAACAAACTAAACTTATTCCAATCAAACCTAGACAAGGCATCCGCAATACTGTTATCTACCCCAGGTACATGCCTTGCCCTAAAAGTGATGTTAAGAATCAGACATCTATAAACCAAATGTCTTAACAGCCTCAGAGCTGGCAGGAAGGTGGCCCTCTGATTATTAATAGCATGTACTACCCCTAAATTGTCACACCAAAACAATATACTTCTATTAATCAGACCAACACCCCACAACTCGATAGCTACAATGATGGGGAACAACTCCAACAGTAAGAGATTCTTCGTGAGGCCCTCCTGATGCCAAGTACCTGGCCAAGCTGCTGCGCACCACTCCCCGTCCAGGTAAGCCCCAAACCCGGAAGACCCAGCAGCATCAGTTAACAATTGCAACTCCACGTTATTGGCGCCAGGCAGGGGCCACAAGCAAACTCCGTTAAAACGTTCCAAGAACAAAAGCCACATAGCCAAATCATCCCTAATCTCCTTGGACATTCTCACAAAATGCCTTGCCTTAGTAATGCCAACCGTAGCCCTCTCTAGCTTCCGACAAAAAACCCTCCCCATGGGAATGACTCTACAGGCAAAATTAAAAAGAGCAAGCAGCGACTGCACCTGCCTCAACTGCACTTTACACTCCCCCTGGACCGTCTCAATTACACCCCTCAGCTTAGCCACCTTCTCTGCTGGAAGCCTACAACAATCTGCAACCGTGTCAATCTCAATGCCTAGGTATGACAATCTCACAGTCGGGCCTTCCGACTTGTCCACTGCCACCGGAACTCCCATTACTCTAAACAGCGCCTGAGCAGAAAACAACAAATCCTGACACACTGCCGTACCTGCTGGACCAATGAACAGAAAATCATCAAGGTAGTGGGCCACACTCTGATGCCCAGACCCGGTCACAACACACCAGAGGAGAAAAGTGCTAAAACATTCAAAAAACGCACATGACACCGAACACCCCATAGGTAAACATTTATCCACATAAAACCGAAAACCCATATACCGAAATGAAGACGGATGCAGGGGCAACAACCTAAAAGCCGACTCGATGTCCAATTTAGCTAACAGCGCACCCGCGCCACATTGCTGCACCAACGACAAGGCATCCTCAAAAGACTGGTAACCAACTGAACATTCAGACTCTGCAATCGCATCATTCACAGATGTGCCCTGCGGGTGAGATAAATGCTGGATTAGGCGAAACTTTCCCACGTCCTTCTTTGGCACCACTCCCACCGGGGAAATAACTAAGTCCTGAATCGGGGGAACCGAAAAGGGGCCACACATTCTCTCCAACACACTTTCTCGTGCACTACCATCGGTAATTCCGTAGCCGATTTCAAATTCCGGGGCGTACCAGTCTGCACCACACCTGTCACCGGCAATATGAACCCAACATTGAAACCATTCCATAAAAACTCAGCAGCCCTCCTATCAGGGTACCACCCCAGCCATTTCCCAAGTTTGACCAATATAATGGGCGATGCCGCCTTACCGAGTCGTGCCTCCGGTGGCGGCTCTATCAGTAGTGGCAGGACCGTTCCTCCTGGGGCACTCTCTCCTTGGGTGACCCCCACATGTGTCTGAATCTGCAAGCCGCACCTCTCTCACATTGGCCCCCGTTGAAAGCAAAACACTTCCCTCGAAAGGGCTGGCTAAAACGCACCGGGGGCTGCCTCTGTCTTGCCACGCTCACATCAGTACCAGCCATCCTCGGCTGTGTCACATCCAACCATACCTCCACATCCATACACCCAAAATCCATCAATGACATTCCATCTTGCTTCCTCCGGAAGGCCTCATCGTACCGCCTCCACATAGTACCCCTGGATCGGGTAAACATCCCTTGTATTAAGTATATGTACTTAATCACGCTCATGTGCTCAGCTGGCCTGGTTTCCAGGTAACATGCAGCAAAAACTAGGAACCAACCAACTCTGAAAACTCCGATATGCTTCCTCTCCCACGCCAGAGCGTGATCGTGCTGCTATTAAGCCATCCTTAGCCTTTTTCGTGATGGCAAACATGTCCACAAAACGACCAGCGCGTATCTTACTGCGCACACTGCTCATGATATCACGGAAGACCGCTGTATTAGCACAGCGCACAACATCACCTCCCGAGGTACCACTGTCCTCCCGAGGCCCCCTGCCTCCAACCTCCGCCCTACGGCGGGAATTCTGTAATTTCCTCCTCAGTAGCCTCACCAACTTTGTGTCTGCTCTCCCAGACCTGGCCGGAGCCTCACTCTCTGAGGCTGAAGAACTTAGATCGGAGCTAAAACCAGACCCCCCGCTGCCATTCTCACCAATTACACGGCCACCCCCTTCCACACCAGATGATGGGACCCCTGGTTCCCGCGCTCACAGGCAATGCCAAACTCTGATCACTAACACTCTGGCTAGAAGCCACCACTGCACTTGCCTGCCGACTCCATGCACTTGTTGCCACCGTGCAGGGAATGACCCAAAGACCGGCCGGGGAGGAGGCTGCACCCTGCCCCGAAACCGGCCCCCCAGACGTCAGCTGCACATCGCTAGGCCCTAACAGCACTGCCGGCGAGGAAATGGGAACCCGAAGCCCCGCCGAACCTGCCGCCCCTAGGGTGGCGGCCCCTGTGGAAGAATCACTTGACGTTAACACAACATTACCCGGACAGCCAGGACCCGAGAAGTACGGCCCATAAGCCGAAGGAGGAGGAAGATAAGGTGGGGCAAACCCCCAAGGTGGGTATGAGTATGGAAAAGGAAAATTCGGAAACCCTTGACCCTGAGGCCCTCTGACCGAACCAGACCCTTGCCACTGTAAGGGAAACTGATGGAAACCTGCAGTTGGCACCTGACCCGGCCCATACCCCATAGCCCATGGAGGATAATAACCCGCCCCTGGGGGGCCAGACATAAATGTTTGCCCCATAGATGCTCCGGGGTCGCGCCTGGGAGGAAAAGGCATGTGCCCCCCTGGATATAGAGCGCCTGTCCCAGTTGAACTAATCGTATCTAAACTCTGTGTGGCACACACTGCAGCAACTGGAGGGGGAATGGGAAATGAAACAGACACGGGACTGGGGAATAGGGGAGGGGGGGAGGGGGAAGTGAAAGGAACCCCAGGGGGGAAGAGTGACCCAGAGGAGGGAGGAGGGGGGGGGAAAGAAGGAAGAAGAAAATGGTGAGGCTGGGACAAAGAAGTGGAAGGGGCCTGGATGGGACTGGATGCAATGAGGGGGGAAGGTAGGGGGGCAGAAACAAGCGCCGTTATATGGGGGGAACTGCCAGGGGGAAAAGGTACAGTGGCCTGGGAAAACGCTGCAGCAGGGGACTGCTGACAGTCAGAAGTTATGGTGTGGGGGGTTTATAACATTTCCAGCCCCCTGGAGAAAAACGGCAGAGCCTGCAGCCTCCCCCCCCCTCCGCAGCAAGGACCACCTGGTCCCCGGCGGGGGGAGGATAAACAGAAGCCAGGGAAACATTGGTGGCAGCGGTGGAACTGGATACTAAAATGGCCGCTGGGACCCCTGCACCTGACAGCGCATGTGCGGCCCAACGCACGCGCCCATGGCCGCGTGCGCGTCTCCGCACATGCGCAGAAACCTTTTTTGCCGCTGCAATAGCGGCGGATGAACCCGGCCTGCCGGCTTTCATCACGGAGGGGGGGCGGGGGGAACAGTCTGTGGCGAGTCCGGGAGCTGGGCTCGCCGCTTGGGGAGAGGAGTGGAGGAAAGGGAAGCCTCAATAAGGCGATGGGGGGGGACCCGGACCCGTTTAGCACGGAGCATGGTGAAAGATGGGAAAAGGGGTGAGAGGCTGGAAAGGCAAGAAGGAGGGAGTAGGTAAAACCGGAAAAATGGGGGAAATGTGGCAAAGAAAAGGGAAAGAAATAGCAAAGAAAGCAGGAAAAAAGAGAAAATATAAAGAAAAAGGCAAAAAACACAGACCACAGAAATAAAGTACTAAAAGAAAAACACCGCTATAAAACAGAATCACACAGTATTACACAGTATTACACAGGATATAACAGCATAACACAGTAACACAGCATAAAGCAGTATACAGCAATACTCACCAGGACAGCAGAGAGCAGATACTCACTCACTAACAACTCCAAAGGCAAGAGGAAATGATATCCTTTTCCTATATGTTATAAGCCTCCTCTGGAAACCTAACCCCTCCCCTTCCGGTTCTACTGATTGGTAGCTCATATTTTACCACTACCCAGATAAGTTAACTCCTGGTACAAATGTTTTCTTTTCCTTTGATTAGCTGACCAATTAGCACATCTGTAGTGTATTCCTAAATTAGACTGACTACATCTTAGCTTCATTCTATGGGGAGACGTATGTGGGGTTAGACGTGTGTGATTTCTGCACTAAGTGGGATTTTCTCACAAAGTGGACGAAAATGCACAGTTAGACAACACAGCAACTAATCCTCATCTTTCTCTTCTCTTTTCATCTTCAGGTATGTTCATCCATGCTGCTACTACTACTACTCTGATCATTATTCTGTGAATTTCATCCCTGCAATCTGTGTTTAAGTATGTTCATCCATGCTGCTACTACTACTACTCTGATCATTATTCTGTGAATTTCATCCCTGCAATCTGTGTTTAAGTATGTTCATCCATGCTGCTACTACTACTACTCTGATCATTATTCTGTGAATTTCATCCCTGCAATCTGTGTTTAAGTATGTTCATCCATGCTGCTACTACTACTACTCTGATCATTATTCTGTGAATTTCATCCCTGCAATCTGTGTTTAAGTATGTTATAGGAAACTGTTATCTGTTTAAACTTAGGTTGGCACAGTCTTTTATTGCTGCCTAATTTATGATAGGTATCTGGCCTCTATCCTTTCCCACAAATGTTTTCTTTTCCTTTGATTAGCTGACCAATTAGCACATCTGTAGTGTATTCCTAAATTAGACTGACTACATCTTAGCTTCATTCTATGGGGAGACGTATGTGGGGTTAGACGTGTGTGATTTCTGCACTAAGTGGGATTTTCTCACAAAGTGGACGAAAATGCACAGTTAGACAACACAGTTGGCCAAACATTGTACTACATTTGACTTGATTTTACTCCCAGCAATAAGCAACATCTGCCACAGCCTATTTCTGCACTACTTGTCTATTTATATGGAATACTGCTAAGAGGTAATTCTTAAAATACCCTTGCTTTTTGCT
This sequence comes from Mixophyes fleayi, assembly GCF_038048845.1. Lineage (NCBI taxonomy): Eukaryota > Metazoa > Chordata > Amphibia > Anura > Limnodynastidae > Mixophyes > Mixophyes fleayi. The sequence continues at coordinate 236,815,237 of NC_134403.1, forward strand.
TTTACCCCTTTTATCACAATGTTTCACAAATTGCTTTTCTTAGTCTCATTTCATGGCATGATCTTTAGGACTGTGTCATCTTTCACCCCTCCACCAACACACAAATTTGTTCATATTGCACCTGCATTACTCCACTCACCTCTATTTAACACCCATGAACTGTTGTCCTATTTATTATCTCTAACAAGTACAGCCTCCACCTGTCGCCAGAAAATAAAAGGCCACACATCTTACAATCCCCTTGCCTATCTTTCGCTCACTCTGCTTCTATTAGCTGGTTATATATCACCTAATCCAGGTCCCCCACACTCCTCACACACACATACATCAGAACACTACCGTTCTATAGCAAACCTCAAACACATCACCTGTCTACCCTCTCTTCCCAAGTCCTTTAAATGTGCCCTTTGGAATGCACGATCTGTTTGTAACAAACTTACCTCCGTTCATGATCTCTTCCTCTCAAAAAACCTCAACCTTCTGGCAATAACAGAAACATGGCTCATGCAATCAGACACTGCCTCACCTGCAGCACTTTCACATGGTGGCCTCCATCTCACCCACACCTCCAGACCTGAAGGCAGACAAGGAGGTGGGGTTGGACTACTTCTCTCCCCACAGTGCACATACACAGTTCTACCAAATGTCCCATCACTCACGTTCACATCTTTTGAAGTACATGCTATTCGCATTTTTAATCCATTCTCCCTACGTGTTGCGGTGATCTATCGTCCCCCTGGAGCACACCAACAATTTATTGAGGATTTCTCTGCATGGCTCCCTCACTTCTTATCTTCAGACATCCCCACCATCATCATGGGTGACTTCAACATCCCCATTGAGAACCCACCTTCCAAAGCTGCTTCCAAACTACTCTCTCTAACATCCTCACTTGACCTCTCCCAGTGGATTGAATCATCTACTCATAAGGATGGCCACTGCCTTGATCTTGTTTTCTCTAGACTATGCTCAGTTTCTAATTTTATTAATACACCCTTCCCCCTCTCGGATCATCACCTTATCAGCTACACTCTCACCCCCACTGCTCTAACCTCTCTACTGTCTAACTCTACCAAGCCTCCTCATACTCGTAGAAATCTTAATTCTATTAATCTTCAACAATTTTCCACCTCTCTCCAACACCTTCTCTCCGCTATCTCTACATTCTCATCCCCTGAGATGGCAGTACCTCATTTTCACCTAACCTTAGCAACGGCCCTTGATCAAGTGGCTCCAGCGACACTTCATACTACACGTCGACTTCGATGTCAACCGTGGCACACCAAAGCAACACGAAATCTTCAAAAACTGTCCCGTAAAGCAGAACGTCACTGGCGTAAATCTCGAAGCTCTAATGACTTCTTCACATATACTTCTGTCTACCACTCCTATCGAAATGCTCTGGACACTGCAAAACAAACATACTTTCAATCTCTTATCTATGCTCAGGCTTCTAACCCCAAACGCCTTTTCAATACATTTAATCATCTTCTCAATCCTCCCACCCCGAACCCTCCATCTACTATCAGTGCTCAGGATCTTGCTTCCTACTTCAAGGACAAGATTGACAAGATCAGACTAGAAATGGTATCCTCCTCCTCAACAAGCCATCAGCTCATTTCCTTCCCACTACCCTCTGACACCCTTTCTTCATTTGACCCCACAAATGAAGAGGAAATTTCTACGCTCTTCTTATCTTCCTACTCTACCTCCTGTCCTCTTGATCCTATTCCCTCGCAAATTGGTAGATCCCTGTCTTCTGTGCTCATTTCACCTCTAACTCAAATCTGTAATCTCTCACTCTCTACTGGCATCTTTCCATCACTATACAAGCATGCAGTGATTACTCCTATTCTAAAAAAACAAAACTCCGACCCAAACTCTCTCTCAAATTACCGTCCCATCTCTCAGCTCCCTTGCCCCTCCAAGCTTCTAGAGAGACTTGCCTACACTCGCCTCACACGCTTTCTTTCCGCAAACAACCTGTTGGATCCTCTTCAGTCTGGCTTTCGTTCTCAACACTCCACAGAGACTGCGCTGACCAAGGTTGTTAATGATCTGATCACTGCTAAGACTGAACGCCATTACTCTCTCCTAATTCTCCTTGATCTCTCGGCTGCATTTGACACCGTTGACCACTCTCTTCTCATACAAACGCTGCAATCCCTAGGTCTTCAAGACACAGTTCTATCCTGGTTCTCATCTTACCTCTCTAATCGCTCTTTCACTGTTAATTTCTCTGGAGCCACATCTGCTCCGCTTCCCCTATCAGTTGGAGTACCACAAGGCTCGGTGCTAGGTCCTCTGCTGTTCTCTATCTATACCGCTTCTCTTGGAAATCTAATAAGTTCCTTTGGCTTTCAGTATCATCTCTATGCGGATGATACCCAAATCTATCTATCCTCTCCTGATATCTCGACATCTGTGTTGTCCCGTGTAACTGACTGTCTTTCTGCCATTTCATCTTGGATGTCCTCTCGTCAACTCAAACTTAATCTTTCTAAAACAGAGTTAATAATATTCCCACCCGCCAACAAGAGCATACCTGACATTTCTATCTCTGTTGATAACATGACCATAAATCCCACCCCACAAGCTCGCTGCCTAGGTGTAATCCTTGATTCACGCCTATCCTTTGTTCCCCACATTGACTCTATATCTAAATCATGTTACATACATCTAAAGAACATTTCCAGAATCCGCACATATCTCACACAAGACACTGCTAAAACCTTAATTCATGCACTAATCATCTCCCGCATTGACTATTGCAATTCCCTCCTTACTGGTCTTCCCAAAAACAGACTCAAACCCCTAAAATCTATTTTGCATGCTTCGGCAAGACTGATTTTCCTTGCAAATAGCTATTCCTCTGTTGAATCACTCTGTATGTCTCTACACTGGCTGCCTGTCTTCTACCGAATCCAATATAAAATACTTTTACTAACCTACAAGGCCATCAACAAAGCTGCACCAACATACATCTCCTCTCTTGTCTCAAAATATCTCCCAACTCGGCAACTCCGTTCTGCAAAAGATCTGCGTCTCTCATCCACCCTCATTACATCCTCTCATTCCCGGTTACAGGACTTTTTTCGGGCTGCACCCACTCTATGGAACTCTCTCCCTCGCGCAATAAGACTCTCCTCTGTTCTACAAACTTTCAAGCGTTCTCTGAAAACCTACCTATTCAGACAAGCTTATAATATTCCTCAACCACCATCTTAACCTCACTACCTTTAGCCTGTTACACAATTTCACACAAGACAACTACCCCCGGACCAACATTGTTGTGTGACGGGATCATTTAGCTTATGAGTCACTTTTACCTTTGCAGTCTGGCTGGGCCAAGATGCAAAATGTATACTTAACCTCATGTGTCAATCTCCCATTGTCCCATAGATTGTAAGCTTGCGAGCAGGGCCTTCTCACCTCTTTGTCTGTTTTACCCAGTTTGTTTATTAGTTTATTACGTTTGTCCCCAATTGTAAAGCGCTACGGAATATGTTGGCGCTATATAAATAAATGATGATGATGATGATACGGCGGGAATTCTGTAATTTCCTCCTCAGTAGCCTCACCAACTTTGTGTCTGCTCTCCCAGACCTGGCCGGAGCCTCACTCTCTGAGGCTGAAGAACTTAGATCGGAGCTAAAACCAGACCCCCCGCTGCCATTCTCACCAATTACACGGCCACCCCCTTCCACACCAGATGATGGGACCCCTGGTTCCCGCGCTCACAGGCAATGCCAAACTCTGATCACTAACACTCTGGCTAGAAGCCACCACTGCACTTGCCTGCCGACTCCATGCACTTGTTGCCACCGTGCAGGGAATGACCCAAAGACCGGCCGGGGAGGAGGCTGCACCCTGCCCCGAAACCGGCCCCCCAGACGTCAGCTGCACATCGCTAGGCCCTAACAGCACTGCCGGCGAGGAAATGGGAACCCGAAGCCCCGCCGAACCTGCCGCCCCTAGGGTGGCGGCCCCTGTGGAAGAATCACTTGACGTTAACACAACATTACCCGGACAGCCAGGACCCGAGAAGTACGGCCCATAAGCCGAAGGAGGAGGAAGATAAGGTGGGGCAAACCCCCAAGGTGGGTATGAGTATGGAAAAGGAAAATTCGGAAACCCTTGACCCTGAGGCCCTCTGACCGAACCAGACCCTTGCCACTGTAAGGGAAACTGATGGAAACCTGCAGTTGGCACCTGACCCGGCCCATACCCCATAGCCCATGGAGGATAATAACCCGCCCCTGGGGGGCCAGACATAAATGTTTGCCCCATAGATGCTCCGGGGTCGCGCCTGGGAGGAAAAGGCATGTGCCCCCCTGGATATAGAGCGCCTGTCCCCGTTGAACTAATCGTATCTAAACTCTGTGTGGCACACACTGCAGCAACTGGAGGGGGAATGGGAAATGAAACAGACACGGGACTGGGGAATAGGGGAGGGGGGGAGGGGGAAGTGAAAGGAACCCCAGGGGGGAAGAGTGACCCAGAGGAGGGAGGAGGGGGGGGAAAGAAGGAAGAAGAAAATGGTGAGGCTGGGACAAAGAAGTGGAAGGGGCCTGGATGGGACTGGATGCAATGAGGGGGGAAGGTAGGGGGGCAGAAACAAGCGCCGTTATATGGGGGGAACTGCCAGGGGGAAAAGGTACAGTGGCCTGGGAAAACGCTGCAGCAGGGGACTGCTGACAGTCAGAAGTTATGGTGTGGGGGGTTTATAACATTTCCAGCCCCCTGGAGAAAAACGGCAGAGCCTGCAGCCTCCCCCCCCCCTCCGCAGCAAGGACCACCTGGTCCCCGGCGGGGGGAGGATAAACAGAAGCCAGGGAAACATTGGTGGCAGCGGTGGAACTGGATACTAAAATGGCCGCTGGGACCCCTGCACCTGACAGCGCATGTGCGGCCCAACGCACGCGCCCATGGCCGCGTGCGCGTCTCCGCACATGCGCAGAAACCTTTTTTGCCGCTGCAATAGCGGCGGATGAACCCGGCCTGCCGGCTTTCATCACGGAGGGGGGGCGGGGGGAACAGTCTGTGGCGAGTCCGGGAGCTGGGCTCGCCGCTTGGGGAGAGGAGTGGAGGAAAGGGAAGCCTCAATAAGGCGATGGGGGGGGACCCGGACCCGTTTAGCACGGAGCATGGTGAAAGATGGGAAAAGGGGTGAGAGGCTGGAAAGGCAAGAAGGAGGGAGTAGGTAAAACCGGAAAAATGGGGGAAATGTGGCAAAGAAAAGGGAAAGAAATAGCAAAGAAAGCAGGAAAAAAGAGAAAATATAAAGAAAAAGGCAAAAAACACAGACCACAGAAATAAAGTACTAAAAGAAAAACACCGCTATAAAACAGAATCACACAGTATTACACAGTATTACACAGGATATAACAGCATAACACAGTAACACAGCATAAAGCAGTATACAGCAATACTCACCAGGACAGCAGAGAGCAGATACTCACTCACTAACAACTCCAAAGGCAAGAGGAAATGATATCCTTTTCCTATATGTTATAAGCCTCCTCTGGAAACCTAACCCCTCCCCTTCCGGTTCTACTGATTGGTAGCTCATATTTTACCACTACCCAGATAAGTTAACTCCTGGTATGCCTGTACTTTTTCTACTGCCTGCCCCCACAGCGTTTATGTCACCTCGGTCTCATACAATCCCTCTGTTATATTTTCTGTTAATAGTTGTTGAGGTACCTCCTGTTTTCTTAATATAGTGTGGCTTGCTCCAGTATCAATTAGATACTCACGTTCTTGACCAGTAGGTAATATGACAATCACTAGGCCTTTAGTCAAGTCATCTTTCAGAGTTTGGTTATATGTGAGCCGGAGGTACGTTGGAGTGCCAATTTCCTATGCCAGTTGTTGGTCTGTAGCTTGTTGATTTCCTCTTTCCAGCCATTTCTTATGCTTAGTGCAATCTCTTTTCATGTGCCCTCTCTGTTTGCAAAAGAAACAAACTCCTTGTTTTTTCATTTCTTCCAGAGACTTGTTTACTTTTTCCTTTATTTGTTGCTTAGGTGCACCTGTTGTGTCTGTACGAAACTTCCAGTCTTGATTTTTTTGGACCAAATGAACGGTTTGGGACTTGTCTTTGACTATCCTCTGCTTCTCCTTTTCTCGGTCTTCTATACCTTCCAGGACTTGGAGCATGAATTGCATTTCCATTGTCGCTGCGTCTGGTCTTATAAGGAACAATTGTTGATGATATGTTTCAGAAAGGCCAAGGCAACGGCCAGACGCCTGTCACATAGCGCTGCGTCCCGGCGCTGTTGGAAGCCGGGCGCATGCGCAAAACTGGACACAGCCTGTGGGCTAATTAGGGGACTAGTTACAGGCATTAGCCTGCATCTGGGTGCACCTATCAGGGACTAGCCCTGATTGGTCTGGTGCTATGTTCTCATTAGTCTGCAGGGGTGCATGTAGGTTTTGATTGGGCCAACTATGTATTTAAGGCAATGAGGTCTGCTGCCTCATTGCCGGTTATAGCGTTCTGTCCTCAGTCCTGCTGCCTGCTTGTGCTATCCATTTAGGTTCCTGTTACCTTAGATTTGACCACCCGTGTTTGACCCCTGCTTGTTATTTGGACCTTTGACCCTTCTCTTCTGACCTTGACCTTTTGCCTGGAATTCGGATTTCGCTTCTCTGCCTGTGAGTTTGACCCTTTGCTTGCCCTTGGATATTGCTTCTGTGCCTGTGACCTTTGGACCTTGGATTTCTCTTATACTACAGTCCACCAATCACTCCACTTCTGGGAAACTCCTTTAAGTCATTATACGCTACTCGACCCTCAGTCGGCCCGCAGCCCAGTCTGTCCCCACCACTAGGGGCTCCAGCGAACACCTGGCCTTCTGAGTAGTTCCCGAGTTTCACTGTACTGACTTGGGAGTTCCTAACATTATAACCGGCCAGGAAGATTGGTATCGTACGGCCATGGACGGAGAGGAGTCGAATCTGTCCCCAGCCCAGATTCTGGCTAACCAGATACAGGCGGTTTCTCAAGTGGTGCAGGCTTTATCCCAGCGCCTGACAGTCCAAGAAGAGGCTTCCAGAGGCCGGCAGCCCCAGCAAGTTCCCGCTGGTGACACACCGGAGCCTAAGATGAATTTGCCTGACCGATTCTCTGGAAGCAGGCCAGCCTTCCGTAATTTCAAAGAGAGCTGCAAGTTGTACTTTCGTCTGAAACCACGTTCCTCTGGTTCCGAACAACAGAGGGTAGGGATCATCATCTCATTACTCCAGGGCGACCCTCAGTCTTGGGCCTTCTCCTTGCCTTCCACAAGTCCAGCCTTACAGTCTGTGGATGCCTTTTTTTCAAGCGTTGGGGTTATTATACGATGACCCGGACAGGGTAGCCTCAGCTGAGGCTCATCTCCGTACGCTAAGGCAGGGACGTCGCTCAGCGGAAGAGTATTGTGCAGAGTTTCGGCGATGGTCCACAGATAGCGCTTGGAACGACCCCGCATTGCGAAGTCAATTCCGCTTAGGACTTACAGAGCAAATTAAGGACTCCTTAGTCCAGTATCCGATATCCGACACGCTGGAGAACTTGATGCAACTTGTCATAAAAATTGATCGTCGGATCAGAGAGAGGAAGGCTGAACGGGAGTCCTCTGTTACGATGGACGTTTTCACTAGCTCCAATAACACTCTGCCCGATTCCTCTGAACCCATGCAATTGGGCGCTTACCGCTTGCCTCCGGAGGAGCGCTCCAGAAGACGCTCACTAGGCTTGTGTAATTATTGTGGTCAGACAGGCCACTTAGTTCGCTCATGTCCCAATAAACCGGGAAACTCCAAAGCCTAAGTGCAGGTGAAGAGGTGCGCTTGGGTTTTCAGATTACCTCTTCAGAAAACTCTTTATTAGTCCCTGGACGTTTAACTTTCCTTCGGAGATCCATGGACCTGAAAGCTTTTCTTGACAGTGGTGCGGCTGGTAATTTCCTGGATATACATTTGGCTCAGACGCTTGATATTCCGCATATCAGGTTAGGATCAAGCATCACCACGTGTGGTTTGGATGGTAACCCCTTGCCTGGGGGAAGGATTCTCGCTAGGACTCCAATGGTTCGGTTGACTGTAGGAGTTCTCCATACAGAGGAGCTCTCCTTATATCTCATTAGTTGTCCCTCTGCTCCTTTGATATTGGGGTATCCCTGGCTTCGCAGTCACAATCCCCTTATCAACTGGAAAAGTGGAGAGATTTCTCGTTGGAGTCCCGAGTGTTCCACGTCTTGCTTGACCCTGCCGCTTAGAATCTTACAGTCTAGTCCAGACTTGTTGCTGGTACCCTACCAGGACTTCTCTGATGTGTTCTGCAAAAGAAAAGCTGAGTCCCTTCCACCACATCGAGAGTATGACTGCGCCATTGATTTAGTCCCGGGTTCCAAGTTGCCCAAATGGGGGTTATACGCCTTGTCCATTCCAGAGACTAGGGCCATGGAGCTATATGTGGAGGAAAACCTGAAAAAAGGATTCATGCGTCCTTCTAAATCTCCCGTAGGCGCAGGTTGTTTCTTCGTATCAAAAAAAGACGGCAGTCTTAGACCGTGCATCGATTTCCGCGGACTGAATAACATCACTATTAAGAATATGTATCCGTTACCATTGATTTCGGTGTTGTTTGATCAATTAAAATCTGCCACTATATTCTCGAAGATTGACCTCAGAGGGGCGTACAATCTTATTCGAATCAGGAAAGGGGATGAATGGAAGACTGCCTTCAATACCCAGTCGGGACATTATAAATATATCTCGTGATGCCATTCGGGTTATGCAACGCTCCGGCGGTTTTCCAGGACCTGATCAACGACGTTTTACGAGAGTTCCTGGGTAAAACGGTAGTTGTGTATCTGGATGATATTTTAATCTACTCTGAGTCTTTACTTCAGCACCGTCAGCATGTTCGACAAGTTCTGCTGAAATTGCGGGAACATCACCTTTATGCAAAAAGGGAAAAATGTGAATTTGAGGTGGGCACCGTGTCATTCCTGGGATATATCATCTCCTCAACAGGATTCGCCATGGACCCTGCCAAAGTTCGAGCAATCCAGGATTGGGTCCTCCCGACTAATCTGAAGGCGATCCAGATGTTCCTCGGATTCGCAAATTATTACCGTAGGTTTATTGACTCTTTTTCCTCATTAGTAGCTCCTATCACTGCTCTCACTCGAAAGGGAGCTAACCCAGCGAAGTGGCCTTCGGAGGCATTGGCGAGTTTCTCGGCACTCAAAGCCGCGTTCATTTCTGCTCCAGTGCTGAGACATCCTGATCCGGAACTTCCATTCATTGTAGAGGTGGACGCTTCTGACATCGGTGCTGGCGCTATCCTTTCTCAAAAAGACCCAAGGAGCAAAAAATTACATCCTTGTGCATTCTTTTCTAAAAAATTTCTAGCGGCCGAATGTAAATATGATGTCGGCAATCGTGAATTGTTGGCCATTAAGTTGGCACTGGAGGAATGGCGGCATTGGTTAGAGGGAGCTACCCATACCATCACCATCTTCACGGACCATAAAAACCTCCAATACATTCAGACCGCTAAAACTCTGAATCCTAGGCAGGCCCGCTGGGCCTTATTTTTCACCAGATTCAACTTCATTATTACATACCGTCCAGGTTCTAAAAATACTAAGGCCGATTCCTTGTCCCGAAGTTTTTTGGCCCATCATCCTCAGTCTCCGGACCCGTTGTCTATTGTTCCTACAACTGCTGTTCATCTTGGTCTCACCCAGGACCTAGGAGCAACCATCCGGCGCTTCCAGAGAATCGCTCCAGTTCAGACACCGGTCAACAAATTATTTGTCCCCGTCCATTTAAGGAAATCTATTCTCATTGAAGGCCACAACAACTGCTCTGCTGGCCATCCAGGAATCCGTAGGACTATTGAGGTTCTTTCTCGTTGGTTGTGGTGGCCCACCTTGTCAAACGATGTGGAGAATTATGTTCGGGCTTGTCCGGAGTGTGCTAAAAACAAGACCGATAGGAACCGTCCTTCTGGGCTATTGTTATCTTTGCCGGCACCGAGCAGACCTTGGACCCATCTGTCGATGGATTTCATTGTTGACCTACCAGTATCCGCAGGACATAACACCATCCTGGTAGTTGTCGACCGGTTCAGTAAGATGGCACATTTTATATCTTTGCCCAAGCTACCGGATGCCAGGACCCTGGCCACCTTGTTTTTGACGCATATTTTTCGTCTTCATGGGACTCCTGAAGATATAGTATCAGATCGAGGATCCCAGTTTATTGCCCGGTTTTGGAAAGCCTTTTGTAAGTCCATCGGGATCTCTATCAGTCTGTCTTCAGCATATCATCCTCAGTCGAGTGGACAGAGAGGACGAACCAAGCTCTGGAACAGTTTTTGCGCATTTATGTGTCTAAATTTCACGACAATTGGTCCTCTCTCCTGCCCTGGGCAGAATTTGCGTACAATAATTCTTGCCATTCTACTATTCACACATCCCCGTTTTTCTGCAACTTCGGGTTTCACCCAAAATCCAATTCATTTTCTACTACTGTTCCCTGTGGAGATTCCGGAACGCCTGCTTTTACGGCCAGGCTAAGGTCCATTTGGAAAAAGGTGCACGCTGCACTAGGTCAAGCTTCCCGAAAATCCAAGATCTTCGCTGACCGTCACCGTAGACCCTGTTCATTGAAAGTGGGGGATCATGTTTGGTTATCCACACGGAACATCAAGTTGCGGCAACCTTGTAGGAAGCTAGGGCCCCGATACATCGGACCGTTTCCAATTGAGAGGAAAATTAATCCAGTGGCATTTAGATTGAAACTACCCACTTCCTTGAAAATACCTGCGACCTTTCATTGTTCACTTCTGAAGAAAGTCGCTGCTCCCAGCAAGTTTAATCGGTCTCTCTCTAACAGGCCCAGGCCTCTGATGGTGAACGGGGACCACGAATATGTTATTGAAAAAATCCTTGATTCTAGGAGGGTTCAGGGTCAAGTCCAATTCCTCGTTCATTGGAAGGGTTATGGCCCTGAGGAGCGTTCTTGGATACCGCAGAGATGTCTGCACGCTGGAAGACTCATTAATGAATTTTTTGTGAAGTTTCCCACTAAGCCTGGATGTCGGGGTTCCTTAACCCCTCCTCAAGGGGGGGGTACTGTCACGAGCCGCAGCGGTACTCACAGCCACCGCGGCTCGCTTCCTACCTGCTCCAGTGTCCCGGCCGTCACCATGACGACCGGGACGTCACTTCCCCTTCCTACCCGGCCGTTGCCAAGGCAACGGCCAGACGCCTGTCACATAGCGCTGCGTCCCGGCGCTGTTGGAAGCCGGGCGCATGCGCAAAACTGGACACAGCCTGTGGGCTAATTAGGGGACTAGTTACAGGCATTAGCCTGCATCTGGGTGCACCTATCAGGGACTAGCCCTGATTGGTCTGGTGCTATGTTCTCATTAGTCTGCAGGGGTGCATGTAGGTTTTGATTGGGCCAACTATGTATTTAAGGCAATGAGGTCTGCTGCCTCATTGCCGGTTATAGCGTTCTGTCCTCAGTCCTTCTGCCTGCCTGTGCTATCCATTTAGGTTCCTGTTACCTTAGATTTGACCACCCGTGTTTGACCCCTGCTTGTTATTGGACCTTTGACCCTTCTCTTCTGACCTTGACCTTTTGCCTGGAATTCGGATTTCGCTTCTCTGCCTGTGAGTTTGACCCTTTGCTTGCCCTTGGATATTGCTTCTGTGCCTGTGACCTTTGGACCTTGGATTTCTCTTATACTACAGTCCACCAATCACTCCACTTCTGGGAAACTCCTTTAAGTCAGTATACGCTACTCGACCCTCAGTCGGCCCGCAGCCCAGTCTGTCCCCACCACTAGGGGCTCCAGCGAACACCTGGCCTTTTGAGTAGTTCCCGAGTTTCACTGTACTGACTTGGGAGTTCCTAACACCTACGACATACAGAAAAACCACATAGTTAATGCATTTGCTATGCGAATAGTCCATAAACTCTAATATCTCTTTCCAAAACAAGGTAATCATTACTCAGCAGAGTCTACGTTATTTAAATCCTTCATTCAAACTTCTATTCGTTGGAAGTTGAATAAATTCTGGATTGAAAGGGTTTTGGAGCTGGAGACCGTCTGTGAAGAGAGAAAAAAAACTTTTGCAGATAGAATAAAAATTATTTATTAGGGATTGCTGTTACTATCATTAATTCTCAATTCCCAATCAGTGTGTATTGCATGTAACATGCTTGTCAACTTCAGTACACTATTATCAGGTAACCAGTAAACATTTTTTTTTTTCAGTGAACGGCTGCTAATAACTGTGACGCTATGCGTTCCATGCCATGAAAATATGATTTCCTCAAAGGGGCAGTCCCTAATCTCACAAACAGGGAATGTCAAAGTGACGTGACCTGGACGATTGTTCAAAGCCACTCCTTTATGAATCATTCATCACCAACAGCCCCGGAAAATTTTCTATTCATACAGCCATTTTAAAAGCAACACTGCTCCTGTCATAAAATATTCACACACATTTTCAGATTCTGTGATTTTCGTGTTGAAAGTACAAATATATTCACTTAAGTCTCACTCACAGACATTTTATCTCGTAACATTTCTTTATGGGCATAACAAACCCTCCTTATTTCTGAGAACATTCATCAGCGCCATTTTCACACAGATTAAAACAGCTTTTAGTATCTGCATGTCTACATGTAAAAGCTCACTCACACAAATCTCAACTTCATTAAAGAGAAAGCTTATTTTTTTTAACTTCAGAAACAAAATTATTTTGTTCAAATACAGAAACAGCTTGCTGGACCCCAGTCAACTTGTCCGTCCATTGAATCGTGCAGTGACGTACCAAAGATTTTAAAACTTCTTTTGCATCTCTTCAAAAGCTTACATTTAAGCAATGCAGGCACTATATTTTTACAAATGTACAACTTTTTCAACCTTGAAACATGTCTCTTGTAAAATAAAAAAACCAGACAAGACAGTCAAACGCAGATCTCCTTCACACGCAATAAGACAGAGCATACAGAGAGAGAGAGAGATTAACTGATATCTTCCAGTGCTGTGGAACTACAAGTCCCAGCATTAGACTAAATACAAGTTAGCTTCAATATATTATTCTTCTTATCTCAACACACTGGAATCTTTTACACAGAATAAGAAGGGGGGGGGCACATTTCACTCTGTCAGCTGCGCAGGATCAAACATACATTTAGCATATACACACATTGACCTGATCTTCATAGCCAAGCCTTTTTATCCATTCTTTATTATTCAAATAAAACCCAGACCATTTCTCTAAGTCTAATGTCCCTTCTGGGGGAAATCCTGAAATTCTGCTCTCTTGAGTACTTTATGAATTCTTTTAAGAGCTTTACTACCTTCTCTCTTCTTCATTATATCTATAATAGGCATCTTAATATTCTGTGCCCCCATTACTGGGTTACTGGTCACAGTACCGTGAGTATCTGGGATACAATGTCTTGTAAGCGGAATAAGGTAATATCATTTTCTCCTTTGTACACACTTCAAGTGTCTTTAATCCTTTACCTCCTAGTCTGCCATAGGAACACCAGATCTGAGTTTTATTGGCTTTAGATTAAAAAGGCTGGCACTTATGGCTGATTCGATTGTTCCCCTCAAGTCAGTGTATGGACATATAGGTTTATAATCTGGTAACATGATTTTGTGGCCAGTATGTAGTATTTCTTCATTCAAATGGCACCCTAACATAAAATATAGTTCTTTTTCATTACTTACAAAACCGTAATATGCATTTGTAGTCGTAACACCCTTTAGTCTAGGTCCCTTGGAACCTGAATATTTACTCAGAACAATGCAGCAGGTACAATTCTTACATACGCCTCTCTTATTATCTTCTAACTCAAATTGTCTACATCCATCATAATCTACAGCATCCATACATTTATAATTTCATTATCTTTTTCTCTGACTGACCATTGGGTTCATAGAATACCCTCTAATCACCTCAACTGACTTTCCTTAGATATACAAAGAAATACTGAACTGAGTAAGATGGTAGAAATCTACACTTTTCTTACTCACCGTACGGAATTTAGTTCAGCAGTTCTCTGGACATCAGTGGAGTCTGGCATCAGGTGTGGAGATATTGGGGCATCTCGGACGCTAGCCCCAAAAATGTTGGGGTATTGGGGTTCACCGATACTTCTATCAATCACCTTCAATGTCAGTCAGATCTTTATTTGTTTTCAGTTGACTGGTGAACAGAAAAGTACTCAACACCTGTATGATATAATGCTGAGCAGCTTTGATTCTGTTCCAATTTGAGACCGCCCCGCGTCTATTTTTATACATGTAAGTCTAGGGGTATAGATGCTGAACAACCAATTATAAGACAGTAAATTATGAAAGAAAGTCAATCAACAATTATATATATTGCAGTTTTCCAACAAAGTTCAAACAATTCTTTCTTCTTTATGCGTTATCTCTTTCCAGGTTTTCTGCCAATACTCTTGTGCTGCTCTGTGCAGAACGTTTCGCTTTACTGCGTGTCCTTGGTTAGTTTCTGTTCAAGGGAAAATACTGCTATGTAGTTTCACAACCTTGAATAATTTGTCTTTTAAACTGAACATAATATCTGCTAATTTCTCTTAAAGTTATAGCATAACATATTAGTTTCTAAAGCTTAGCACATGAAAGATATTAAAACAATAATCATACAATTTCACTCTAACAGCGGCATTCACACCGACATGCCCTGTAATCCCCAGCTCAAGCAATAGGTGCCAAGTGATCTCAACCCCACTGCTTGGTTCAAACAAGTCATGGTAGCGATGCAACCCTGGACCACACCCTCCATCCTCACATAGTCCCACATGGCACTACTTCTCTGGCAGCTCCCTCCCTCACTGTGGCTGTCAGCGAGCTTTTGATTGAGCACAAATATAATCATTCGATTGTAATTGTTTGTTTGTTTTTTAAATTGTCAGCGAAATATAGAATGAAATAATGAATGCGTTATTAAAGAAGTAAGAAAGTTATTTAAAATTGCTGTAGGATGTAGTGTCAGAGTTCTATATATCTTAGTCCATGATCTGTAGTATCAATATTACCTCAGTATTTTTAAGGATGTTTCTGATTGGTGGTTTTGTTCTCCTATTCATAATATATTCTATGGGGATACTGATATATTTAGTATATATCGTTTTTTCATTGTTCTTCATGGATACCTATTTATTAACTCTTATGTATCCAAGTCATATGATTTAGTTTAACATGTATAGGTGATTTGTCTTATATTGAATAAAAAGACTTTGTATATATGGTTGCCTGTCATTCTACCACCTGTATATGCCTCACTGGCATACAACATGCTGCCATGTCTCCCCTGCTGCATGATCTTAATGAAGCAACCGTTTTTGCAGTCTCCTTCTCATGATGTTTATGGTGCTTTGCACAGTGTGGTGCCTTCACTGCAACCTACCCTCTTCCTTTGCTTTAGGTTTCATATGGTTCCCCTGTTTGCTGTTTATCCAGCAGTTGTCTATCCTGGAGCCCCCCCATCCCCACAGATTACATTCCTGTCCACCCCCAGTTGGGCCACCCCCCGCATCCCATTAGCACAGACTTGGCCCTGCCCACAAATCATGATGCCCACTTGTTTTCCTGCTCTTGCACTGTTCCCCCTCTATTACAGCCCAAACCTGCCACTGTTATGTTATCCTAGCGCACACCCAAATGCTGCAGCCCGTCTCCCTTCACACGCCCCCAATGGTTAGTGGTCCCTTACGGTTGGTAGCCTTTCTCCCTTTCATGCATAGTCTACCTCAGTTTGCTCAATCTTTCCCCATTTGCTGATCCTTACCATGCCCCCACAGGTTCCTATCCATTTGCATCACCTGGTGCCCCTAGACACTCATTCATTTTCCCCACCCCTGCCCACCTTGTGCAGCCAACTTTTTTTCCCCTATCCCCCCTTCTGTTTTGCTCCTTCACACCCCAGCCCCCCTACGCCCCCTGGTGACCCCGAATTCTGACAGCATTGGTTGCCCACTCCTACCTTGTATGCTGCTGCCCTCCCTTTCACATGTGCCTCAGCCCGATCCTACACATCTCCTGCTGTGCATGTTTACCCCTCCCAGCCCATTCCTCAAGTTTCTGCCTAGGTTTTCCCACCCCATCTGCCTGAGCCTTGGTCTCCCTACCTGCCTGCACATTCAGTTGTTTCTCTCCCACTCTGTTGGCTACTCTCCATCAGGATCAGCATACAGATCCCCCTTTTTCTCAAATATTAACATACAAGAAAAAGGTATAATTTTGAATCAATGCACTTTGAGAGCATTCTAAAATATAACCTTTATTTACTTATTAAAATAAACACAAATATCATTATTCCATTGTTCTTGTTTTTAAAAAAAATTGTCAGCAAAATATACAATGAAATAATGCATTAGTAAAGAAATCATATAGGGTCATTCCATGTCAGTACAACCAGGGTTGTCCACCACCAATTTTTTAGTTAAGAGAGGATGTCAAAACAACTATTTCTGTCAAATATCTCGACTGTCTGACAATTAGTTGATTAAATTTTGATTTTTCAATTTATTAAATAATTTACTAATTGCAGCTTCTTTATACAGCTTATTTGAAGTATAACGGGTGTTTATTAAGGAATCGACACAAAATTTGGACCCCTAAGGTAACTCTTCCTCCCGAATCCAAAACTCCAAACCAAATTACTTTATCTGTCTCATGTTTTGCGTTACGGCAAAAACGCACATTTTTCGAATATAATTAAAAACGCTAGATTCAATTGACATTAGGGATCCCATTTGGGGGGTGTTTAAAAAAGGTATAAATTACTACCACAAAAAAAAATCAGCCCGGTACTCTGTTTCATAGTGGTGAAAAAAATAATGAAGTTGATGCTCGATTACTGCTGTACAGCATACATAATTTACACATTGTTAAAAAACATACCAAAAAAGTGAAACTAAACTGAGGCAATGGGATAAAACTCCCATACAGGAAATGAAACAAACAGAAACTGATGGGAAGGGGATTCCCTTTAGAGAGAACAAAACTGAAACTGTCCAGAGAAAGAGAGAGGGAGACACAGAAAGAGTCAATCTTGGCAGCTGCTCATTTGGTAGTTCTTTTAAATACGGTCTATCATATTACTATTTGCTCAAAAACCATTGGATTACATAGCTGGGACCACTTTACAGATAAAGAAAAAGAACTTTTGATTCTGAGAACTGAAGTTTCAAATGCAGTAACCAATGAACCTGAAACCTCAGTATGCTACCTTCATGAAAAGCTTCTGCTGCTAAGATATGAAGAATTTCAGAAAACGTGCTGCAATCCTTTCTTGCCTCACAAAAAGGGAGCCAGAAAAAGCTTAAAAGTTATGTCACTGAAGTGGACCAAAGAACATGGTGACTGTCAGCTTGTTGCATATTTTAGGCAAGATGATTGTGACACTTCAAACTGTGTGAGCATGTGCGTTATTAGCGATACCTGTAACCGTGTAGCCATAACTGTGCATGCCTCCATTACGATAGTTATGAAACACTTAGCGATACTATTGTCAAAATTGGAGTATGTTTACCTCTTTAGTGATAGTGCTAGTGCACAATACAAGAACTGCAAAAACTTTTTTAATTTATGCTTCAATAAGAATGACTTCAACATTCAAGCAGAATGAAATGTTTTGCCACATCTCATGGTAAGAGTCCATGTGATGGCATTGGAGGGACAGTTAAACTTCTAGCCACACGCACCAGTCTGCAAGCAGTGGAAACCCATCACTATATTGACGCCTTTGTGTTGAAGTATAAATGATTAAAAAAAAATGTTGAAATAGCAAAAGTTCTCTTTATTCTTTTCCATTGCATATGCAATGGCTTGTATTCAAAATGAAACAAGCAATCTTCTCAATGTAAGACCACAGGTTATATAGAAATAACCCCAGCCCTCTTACATACCTCACTAATCACTTCACATACTTTAAAGAATATACCTCATAAGGACAAAGTTGGTTATATATATTCTTTACCTCATCATTGTACATAGAATTCTATGCCTCAGCAGGTCAAAAAGGCATATATGACCTCTTACATTCTTCGCTCTATATAGCATAACAACTTGTAACTATTTTAACATCCTATGAATAGTGGATCATTATGAGGTATAACATACAAAAATAATTTAACCTATTGCACAGAATACAGAAAGAAACCATTTGACCATACAGATTTTACACGCATCACCATTGTTTTATCCAACACATATTTGTACCATAATTTCTTCCATTACATTCCCCTCTTTGTGAAAACTATTCACACACTACAACCTTTAACTAAAAAAACCATCAACTAAAAAAATATAAAAAGAGAGATATTAATATCCTCTATTATAAAAACTAACTATCAAAGAGAGTTAAGTTTTGGTACAAATATTCTATTCTCCTTGACATTCTTTAATGCAATAGAGACATTCCTTTGTAAATCCGAGATTACATTTATTTGTAAAGCATTTGTCCCAACCTTGCACAACTTTCCTAATATTCTTGGAACACATTTTAAAAGAAGATAAATTAATGCACGTATTATTAAAAAAAATAATAGCATATTTTCCTAATGTCCACAATAGTCCTTCCACTACCTTAATATTCCTGAGAATATACCTGTAAACCAAGTAGAAGGATTCCACCATTGATTTCTCCCACAAGTTATCATCTTCTGTATCAATGTTATTATGACTTATTCTGAATTCATTTTTTAATTTTGAAATATGTAACATATATTTATCTATTTCTTCCTCTGGGTTTGACGTATTATTCGAAATGTACGTACAGTAATGCGCATTATAAACAGTTTCTAAAGTGTGACAATATACACTACTTTGTGCAGTTAAATAATCTAATATTAATCTATGTTGGATTAATTCAGTTTTATATGCTTGAAGCTCTTTGGAAACATATCTAAAAGTGTCCTCATAAATTTCTGTAATGTTATCCAACAAATCAGCTAATTGTTCAATTGCTTTAATATCATTTAAATATCCCTGTCACTCACCGGACTGTGAGTGCCATTTCTCCTGTGTTCAGGAACCGTGGCCGTCCGCCATCCTGAGGGTCTGCGCATGTGCAGCCCGTATGAAACCTTCAGTACCTGTTGCTTTTAATTGATTGGATGATCAGGCAACTCTCCCTATTTAAACCACCTGTGATCACTACCTAGTGGCCAGATCTTGGAGTCTCATTCCCCATAAGCCTCTGAAGGTGTTCCTGTGTTTCCTCGTGTATTCAGCTCCAGCTGATTCCTGTCTACTACGATTGTGGTTTCCAGAACACTTCAACTCTCCTGTGTTCATCGTGTCTACACTCAGCTGATTCCTATCTGCTACTGCTGCCGGATTCCAGACCGTCTCTACTCTCCTGTGTTCAGCGTGCCTTCCCTCCGCTACTACTGCCGGATACCAGACAGCCTCAACTCTCCCGTGTTCATCATGTTTCCAGTTTTACTTACTACTGCTTCCTGAGTATTGCTCCGTTGATTACCGGTTACCTTCCGTGCGCTGCACCAACCTGATTACCGCTTCCATTCTCCAGTGGTCTCTCCCCCTGCCGGCGGTCAGCCGTTCAGGTATCCCTGCACGTCTCCTTGACAGCCTGCTCTCCTGAACCGCGGTATGCATACTTTCCATTGACTTTGCTATTGTATTGCATATCCGTCTGGACTGTGTTGTGTTCATCTCCGGAGTCTTCCATCTACTGAAGCTATTGTTACTATTGACTTTGTTTCCTATTACCTGGATCTCTATAGTGATTTTGTATACTTCAAGCAGCGCTTGTCAGTTATTATTGTATTGTGGTTATCATCGTGGGTGTCACTCACCGGACTGTGAGTGCTACTTCTCGTGTGTTTAGGAACCGTGGCCGTCCACCATCCTGAGGGTCTGCGCATGTGCAGCCCTTTCAAACCTTCAGAACATGTTCCTTTTAGTTAATTGGCTGATCAGGCAACACTCCCTATTTAAAGCACCTGAGGTCCATACCTCGTTGCCTGATCTTGGAGTCTCATTCCCCATGAGCCTCTGAAGGTGTTCCTGTGTTTCCTCGTGTATTCAGCTCCTGCTAATTCCTGTGGTTCCTTGTGGTTTCCAGACCACTTCAACTCTCCTGTGTTTCCTCGTGTATTCAGCTCCTGCTGATTCCTGTTGTTCCTTGTTGTTTCCAGACCACTTCAACTCTCCTGTGTTGCATCGTGACTGCACCAGCTGATTCCTATCCGCTGCCTCCGTGCACTACAGTTTCCAGCTCACTTCAACTCTCCCGTGTTGCATCGTGACTGCACCAGCTGATTCCTATCCGCTGCCTCCGTGCACTACAGTTTCCAGCTCACTTCAACTCTCCCGTGTTTCATCGTGACTGCACCAGCTGATTCCTATCCGCTGCCTCCGTGCTCTACAGTTTCCAGCTCACTTCAACTCTCCCATGTTTCATCGTAACTGCACCAGCTGATTCCTATCCGCTACCTCCGTGTATCTGCAGTGTCCTGCTCATTGCTACCCTCCAGTACTCCTCATGTCTGCAGCCAGCTGATCCGCTCTCCGTGCTGCTACAGTGTTCCTGCCTGTGTCAACTCGCCTGTCTGCATTGGATCAACGCTCCGCTGCTGTCTTCTCTGCCATACCACTTCTACTCTCCAGTGATCTCCAGGTGTCCAGTTTTATATACTACTGCTTCCTGAGTATTGTTTCCATCGTTGCTGGTCTACCTACCTGTGCGCTGCACCTACTTGGTTACCGCTTCCATTTTCCTGGGACTTCGTATCCTGCCGGCCTTCAGCCGCTCAGGTATCCCTGCACCTCTTTCTGACAGCCTGCTCTCCTGAACCACGGTATGCATACTTATCATTGACTGCGCTGGTGTATTGCATACCTTGCTGGACTGAGTTGTTCTCCTCTGGAGTTGCCTATCCACTGAGACTGTTGCCATCATTTGACTGTGTTACCTTTTAGTCTGGATAGTTCTTGTGACTTTGTATATTTGTGCAGTGCTGCTCAGTTATTACTATTTTGTGCATATCATCGTGGGATCAAGTTCAGTGTGCCCGTGTATACTCTGCATTACATTTATCTCCCCGTGCTCCTCCTCACATATATATTTCAGTGGTACAACTTGCTAGAGGCAGACCACTGATCCTGAGTCACCTGTTTCCAGTATCCTTTCACATAGCAGTGGTACAACTTGCTAACGCAGACCACTGACTTCCCGGATATCTCCACCTGGATTCCGTTCCCTCACCTAGACAGCGGTACAACTTGCTAAACGCAGACCGCTGATTCTCATCACCTCCTCGTTACTTCTGGACATTCCTCCTCCCTATAGCAGTGGTACAACTTGCTATCCGCAGACCACTGACTATCCTTACGTTTCCTTTGTCCATTCAGTTCCTCGTGTACGATTACCTATATATTACCAGTTCTGCTAGTCATAGACTTTCCACGAGCATTCTCTACCATCTGCTGTCTCCTGTTCCGTGATCACACCGCTACCAGAGTACCATATTACCACCTATACTGCTCTGGTAAGTCCATCATCTGGTGATCCCTAGGTAAAGACTCCTAGTGCCCGTGACAGTGGGATCAAGTTCCGTGTGTCCGTGTATCCTCTGCATTCCATTCCATTCATCTCCTCGTGCCCCTCCTCACATATATAAAGCAGTGGTACAACTTGCTGAACGCAGACCACTGACTCCTGTTTCCCTGTGGCACCAGTTTCAAGTATTCTCTCACATAAGCAGTGGTACAACTTGCTGTACACAGACCACTGACTTCCCCGTTCCCTACTTGCACCTGGAATCCATTCCTTCACTATAGAAAGTGGTACAACTTGCTATACGCAGACCACTGACTTTCACTACCTCCTCTCTACTCCTGGACATTCCTCCTCACTATAGCAGTGGTACAACTTGCTGTACGCAGACCACTGACTCTCCTCACGTTTACTTGTCCATCTGGTTCCTCGTGTACATACATCTACTCATTATCAGTTGCTGCTAGTCATAGACTTCCCTTGAGCATTCTCTCACCATCTGCTGATTCTCCTGTTCCGTTGTCACCCTGCTACCAGAGGACCATAGTACCAGCTATATTACTCTGGTAAGAACATCATCTGGTGATATCCTGGGCAAAGACTCCTAGTGCCCGTGACAGTAAGATCAGGCCATGACAGACCCAGGAACAGAACCTACAGCTGCAGTATATGGTTACCCGTATTGAACAACAGGATGTTCGCCAACAACAATTGCTGCAATGTTGCCAGGCATTAGCCTCCCAAAGAACGTCTGCGCAAAATATCACAGCTACTGTTGATGCTCCTGTGCCTTCCTCCGTTTCCCCAGTGCCATCCCAGGTGTCTACTGCTTCCATGCTACACCTGCCTACTGTTAGGAACTCCTTCAGTCAGCACGACAGAACCCAGAATCTGCTCCGATGTCTGGTGTTCGCTGGAGCCCCTAGTGGTGGGGACAGACTTGGCTGCAGACAAACGGAGGGTCGTGTAGTGTGCACTGACTGGGGAGAACCCTGAGGCAGCGTAGTAGAACACAGAGATGTGAGATCCAGGCAAAAGGTCAAGGGCTGGCAGCAGGCAGGGATATCAGGAAATAAGCCGAAGTCAGGGGTCACAGGCAATACAACGAGGTCCAGAAACAAGCCAGGGGTCATACATGGGAAGTCCAAACTAGAATACAGCACAGGAGCAGGGAAACAGGAACAGGAGCCTAGCTACACAGGAAGCTATAACTGGCAATGAGGCTATGTCCTCACTTGCCTTAAATAGTGAGAGGAACCAATCAGGCAATGTGCAGAATCTCCTCCCATACATGTAGCCAATCCCTGACAGCATAATAGTTCCTAAAGTACTGTAATACAAAATAGAGAGAAGAAGCATACCGCCTACGGTCCTCCAGAGTCCCTGGCAGCTGCAGCTGTAATTCATAATCTTCTCCTGCGCGCCTGTGCCCGGCTGTATGACAGCCGGCCGGGCGTTGTGGCAGGCGGGTCAGAGCGTCCCGGCTGTTGCCTAGGCAACCGGGACGCAGGAGGCGGAAGTGACGCCCCGGTCGTCATAGAGATGGCCGGGACGCCTGGGACCGCCAGAAGTGAGTCGCGGCGGCCCTTCGGGGAACAGTGGCTCATAACACCTACTCCCTCAAAATATGATGGAGACCCCAAAACATGCAGGGGTTTTCTAAATCAATGCTCAGTTCATTTTGAGCTTCAACCTCACAATTTCTCTACTCATCGTTCTAGAGTGGCCTATCTCATTTCCTTGTTTTCCGGACAAGCTCTCGCATGGGCTTCCCCTCTGTGGGAAAGAAATGATCCATTATTACAAGATAGTGCCAAATTTATTTCCACGTTTCGAATTGTATTCGATGAACCTGGTCGTATTATTTCCGCTGCATCCAGCATCCTCCGTCTACGTCAGGGTTCTCGTACAGTAGCCCAGTACGTCATTCAATTTTGGATATTAGCCTCTGAACTTCAGTGGAACACTGAAGCTTTAATTGCCGCCTTCTGGCAGGGGCTTTCTGATAAAATTAAAGATGCACTGACTACTCAAGAATTACCTACTTCTCTAGAAGATTTGATTTCTCTTTGCCATCGTGTAGACATGAGATTTCGTGAAATAGAGTCTGAAAAAACAACTTCATTTAAAGCACCTCTTCGCTCAAGTCCTCAAGTTCGCCAAGTTTCATCTCCGGTGATACCCATGGAGATAGGTCGCTCCAAATTAACTTCAGAGGAGAGGGACCGAAGAGTAAAAAATAGACTTTGTATCTATTGTGCTGATTCTACTCATAAGCTCAATACATGCCCTAAAAAATCGGGAAATGCCAGGCCCCAACCAGTTCTGGAGAGGTGAAGTTAGGGTCCCTGGAGTCCTCTCCATGTTCTACGAAATTAAAAGTTTGTGCTTTTGATGTTACGGTTTCCTTTGCTACCAAATCTTTCATGACCCAAGCACTTATTGACTCTGGAGCTGCAGGAAACTTTATTTCTAAATCCCTCGTGAATCAATGGTCCCTACCAGTGATTACTTTGAAAATACCTATTACTGTGACTGCTATCGATGGATCACGCATTATTAATGGTCTCATCACCCAGAGTACGTCTCCAGTAACCCTTCAAATTGGTGTATTACACCAGGAAGAAATTTCATGTTTAATTCTTCCTGTTACTACCAGTCCGATTGTATTAGGCCTTCCATGGCTTCAACGTCATTCTCCCCAGATTGACTGGCACACTCCTCAAGTTACGTCTTGGGGGCCTGAATGTCATCATCGTTGCCTCTCTCAAGTCGTTCCTCTCAAAATACAGCAATCCTCCATTTCACCTTGTTCACCGGGACTTCCTCCTCAGTATGCTTCTTTTGCCGATGTATTTGATAAAATTCAGTTTGAACGTCTTCCTCCTCATCGTTCTTGGGACTGTCCGATTGATCTTCAACCTGGCAAGACTCCTCCCAGGGGTCGTGTGTATCCACTTTCGTTACCTGAAACTCAAGCCACATCTGAGTACATCGAAGAGAATCTCCAGCGAGGATTTATTCGACCTTCTACCTCTCCCGCTGGAGCGAGGTTTGTCTTCGTAAAAAAGAAGGATGGGTCATTACGTCCTTGCATAGATTTCCGTGGACTTAACGCCATAACTATCAAAAATCGGTATCCCATTCCATTAATTACTGAGTTATTTGATCGTATCAAGGGAGCCCAGATCTTTACCAAGTTGGATCTTCGTGGTGCCTATAATTTAATTCGAATCAGGTCCGGTGACGAATGGAAGACAGCTTTCAACACCAGAGATGGGCATTATGAATATTTAGTAATGCCCTTCGGGTTATGTAATGCCCCCGCTGTTTTCCAGGGTTTCATTAATGAGATCTTCCGGGACTTGTTATATGTTTGTGTCATCGTCTATCTGGACGACATATTAATCTTTTCTCAGGACCTGCCTTCTCATCATCAACATGTGGCAGTGGTCCTTTCCAGACTCCGGAAAAATTCATTATTCTGCAAGTTAGAAAAATGTTCATTCGAGTTGCCCCAGATTCCATTTCTGGGATATATTGTCTCCGGAGTTGGTCTTCAGATGGATCCAGAAAAGGTGAATGCTGTATTATATTGGCCTCAGCCAACTACTCTTCGTGCAATTCAGCGGTTTTTAGGTTTTGCCAATTACTATAGACGCTTCATTCAAGATTTTTCCCCGATTGCATCTCCTATTGTGGCCCTAACTTGTAAAGGGGCTGTAAAAGTATATTTTCCTTTTCTCCTTTTTGGGTTACAATCTCTTTAATATACTGGCAAATATATGTACGACCATTTAATACCGTTAACAACTCCTCGCAAAAGGTATTTCTGAATTAACCCATGAAATATCATTTTTATATTTCTTTATAGCGACAAGTTTCAAGAATAATCACGACAAGATATAGGATTTGTTTAAAGTGTGTTGTATTATATTATAGAACAATAAACAGCGTAACAATATTGTACACACAATATAGATTTAGTGCAATATATATCATACTTATTGCCTGTAATATAGATATATATGTAATTGTGTGTATTTTGACTAACTATTGTCTAAAGGTGTGTGTGTGTGTGTGTGTGTGTGTGTGTGTGTGTGTGTGTGCATTGTGTAGTGAAGGGGGAGGGGAGAATCCATACAGACCACAAACATACCTCACTTAAAGTCTAGTGGCCATTTTCACTAGATCGTTTCAACCAGTTCAAACTACTATACTTTCGGTGCATAAACCCACTTTCTATGCATATCTAACAATCTGATCACTTCCTTAAACCATCACTTTCTATGCAATGTAGTCACCATCCAAAATGGCTGACTTGCCATGCTTGTAGGCCCACAAGGCCTACTAAACAATTACAGTTACTAAACAATGTGAACTCAGTACAAACCCATTACTCATTACAAGCAGTATTTAGCCAATCCACCACAAATAGCTCTATATTCAGCAGTAAACGCACAATGTCCATTGGCCAATTTTAACACCTGATATTTCACACATAGCACAAACGTCTCCATTACCAAAGCCTAACTAATCGATCCCAATTTAAACACAAATGCTTTCATTTATCCCAACCAGGATCCAGACTATGTATAGTACAGCACTCCACAAGTCACAGCATAGCATTAACTATGTATAAACACAAATGCTTTCATTTATCCCAACCAGGCATGCATTTATGTAACTCTGTCCATATAACTCTGTCCATATCAATCCAATCAATTCAAACTTTCATTCTCACTTAAACTTTCATATCACTTACAACAAATAATCATTCATTCTTATGTCCTCCATTCAACAACACATTATAACATGCTCACACTCACCTTTCATGCCATGCACACTCCATACTAGTCAGGGCCTAAGTAGGCCTGTTCACCTAGGAGCTACATTACCTATCAGTCCGAAATCCAGCATGGAGTAACAAAGCTAATTTCTTTGTCTAGTGTAAACACCTCTTGTGGGCGGAGTCTAGAACCTGGCAAGTCTTTCATTTGCTAATTACAGACAAAATGCTGAAAACCTGTTTAAGTATTTAGTTACCACCCACAGTCACAGGTGGGGGCAGAATGGCTGATTTTGTGCAAAGCTAGTGTGCTAATTCAACTGTGACTAAATCTCTGTTATATATTATAAAATTAAGCATAAATAATATATTATTTATGCACTCTTTATCAGGGGCCAATACTAAACAATGGTCCTCTGAGGCCCTTCAAGCCTTCCAGTTTCTCAAAGAGTCCTTCTCCTCCGCTCCTGTTCTTCGACAGCCTGATGTGACGCTTCCCTTCTTCCTAGAGGTAGATGCCTCTAATGTTGGCTTAGGAGCCATTCTCTCCCAAAGATCGGAGCAACAAAAATTCCATCCTTGTGCCTTTTTCTCTCTGGGTTTTCTGCCTGCGGAGAAGAATTATACCATCGGGGACAAGGAGTTGCTGGCTATAAATGTAGCATTAGAGGAATGGAGATATTTGTTGAAAGGAGCTCGTCATCCTGTGACAATTTTTACTGATCATAAAAATTTGTCATATTTACAGTCTGCTCAATGTTTGAATCCTCGTCAAGCAAGATGGCCTCTTTTCTTTTCTCGTTTTGAACTAATCATAACCTTCAAACCAGCTGCGAAAAATAAAAAAGCAGACGCCCTATCTCGAGCATTTGTGACGTCCTCAGACGTTGAAGATGGTCCTAACCATTCTATATTAGACCCCAAATGTGTTTCTCTGGCTGCTTCTTCCACTAAGGTGCTACCATTTAGGAGAACCCTCGTGCCTCCTGCTCTTAGGAAGAAAATCCTTTCGTGGTTTCACTCTTCTCGTTTTTCTGGACATTCTGGTGAATGCAAGACTTTTGAAATTCTTTCTCGAAGTTACTGGTGGCCTTCTATGAGGAGAGATGTCAAGGATTTTGTGGCTGCTTGTGAATTGTGTTCCCAGTTTAAGACTCCCCGCAGAACTCCAGCAGGTTTGCTTCAACCACTACCCATTCCTTCCATGGACCCATATTAGTATGGACTTTGTTACTGATCTTCCTCCTAGTAAAAAGTGCAATACTATTTGGGTAGTGGTGGATAGATTTTCGAAGGTGGCACATTTCGTTCCTTTGACCGGTTTACCTTCTTCATCTACTCTGGCTGATTATTTCATCAAAGAAATCTTCCGTATTCATGGATGTCCGTCCGAGATTGTTTCAGATAGAGGAGTGCAATTCATTTCCAGATTCTGGCGGGCCCTCTGTAAGACCTTGGGTATCCGATTATCACTCTCATCCTCCTACCATCCTCAATCAAATGGACAAACCGAAAGGGTCAATCAAGATCTTGAGACTTTTATAAGGATGTTCTCTTCAGCCAACCAAGACAACTGGGTAGATTTGCTTCCATGGGCTGAATTCGCTCATAACAACATGTACCATGAGTCATCTTCTAAAACTCCATTCTTTGTGGTTTACGGTCACCATCCGTCTTTTCCGGAATTTCCTGCCCTCCCTCCCACCCAAGTTCCTGCTGTAGAGACTGTTTGTCAGACCTTCAAAAATATTTGGTCTCAGGTCAGAACCTGTTTAAAGAGGACATCTGCCAGATATAAGTCTTTTGCGGATAAAAAGAGACGGGCTATTCCACCACTTAAAATCGGAGATCGTGTATGGTTATCAACCAAAAATATTCGTTTGAAGGTCCCATCTATGAAGTTTGCTCCTCGTTTTATTGGTCCATATAGGATCATTCAAGTGATAAATCCAGTTTGTTTCAAACTTCTACTACCTAAGAACCTTTGTATTTCCAATGCCTTCCATGTGTCTTTGCTCAAACCTCTTATCATCAACCGTTTCTCGTATCCCTCCTTCAGCACCTCGGCCAGTTCAAGCTCATCAAGAGGAGGACTTTGAGATTACTCACATATTGGATGCAAAGATTTCACGAGGAGTGCTTCGTTTCCTCGTTCATTGGAGGGGCTTTGGTCCTGAAGAGCGTTCATGGATTAAAGCAGAAGATCTCCAGCTCTTTTTAAGAAGTTTTATTCCAAGTTTCCGGACAAACCCGGTTCCATGTGTTCTGTGGCCACCTTTAAAAGGGGGGGTACTGTCACTCACCGGACTGTGAGTGCCATTTCTCCTGTGTTCAGGAACCGTGGCCGTCTGCCATCCTGAGGGTCTGCGCATGTGCAGCCCGTATGAAACCTTCAGTACCTGTTGCTTTTAATTGATTGGATGATCAGGCAACCCTCCCTATTTAAACCACCTGTGATCACTACCTAGTGGCCTGATCTTGGAGTCTCATTCCCCATGAGCCTCTGAAGGTGTTCCTGTGTTTCCTCATGTATTCAGCTCCAGCTGATTCCTGTCTACTACGATTGTGGTTTCCAGATCACTTAAACTCTCCTGTGTTCATCGTGTCTACACTCAGCTGATTCCTATCTGCTATTGCTGCCGGATTCCAGTCCGTCTCAACTCTCCTGTGTTCAGCGTGTCAGCTCTCCACTGATTCCTATCTGCTACTGCTTCCGGATTCCAGACCGTCTCTACTCTCCTGTGTTCAGCGTGTCTACCCTCTGCTGCCTTCGCTACTACTGCCGGATTCCAGACCGCCTCTACTCTCCCGTGTTCAGCGTGCCTTCCCTCCGCTGCCTCCGCTACTACTGCCGGATACCAGACAGCCTCAACTCTCTCGTGTTCATCATGTTTCCAGTTTTACTTACTACTGCTTCCTGAGTATTGCTCCGTTGATTACCGGTTACCTTCCGTGCGCTGCACCAACCTGATTACCGCTTCCATTCTCTAGTGGTCTCTCCCCCTGCCGGCGTTCAGCCGTTCAGGTATCCCTGCACGTCTCCTTGACAGCCTGCTCTCCTGAACCGCGGTATGCATACTTTCCATTGACTTTGCTATTGTATTGCATATCCGTCTGGACTGTGTTGTGTTCATCTCCGGAGTCTTCCATCTACTGAAGCTATTGTTACTATTGACTTTGTTTCCTATTACCTGGATCTCTATAGTGACTTTGTATACTTCAAGCAGCGCTTGTCAGTTATTATTGTATTGTGGTTATCATCGTGGGATCAAGTTCCGTGTGCCCGTGTATCCTCTGCATTCCATTCCATTCATCTCCTCGTGCCCCTCCTCACATATATATAGCAGTGGTACAACTTGCTGAATGCAGACCACTGACTCCTGTTTCCCTGTGGCACCAGTTTCAAGTATCCTCTCACATAAGCAGTGGTACAACTTTCTGTACGCAGACCACTGACTTCCCCGTTCCCTACTTGCACCTGGAATCCATTCCTTCACTATAGACAGTGGTACAGCTTGCTATACGCAGACCACTGACTTTCACTACCTCCTCTCTACTCCTGGACATTCCTCCTCACTATAGCAGTGGTACAATTTGCTGTACGCAGACCACTGACTCTCCTCACGTTTACTTGTCCATCTGGTTCCTCGTGTACATACATCTAAGCCATTACCAGTTGCTGCTAGTCATAGACTTTCATTGAGCATTCTCTCACCATCTGCTGATTCTCCTGTTCCGTTGTCACCCTGCTACCAGAGGACCATAGTACCAGCTATATTACTCTGGTAAGAACATCATCTGGTGATATCCTGGGCAAAGACTCCTAGTGCCCGTGACAATCCCACATGTCCATGAGTGGAAACATTTTCAAAACCTACCCTTACTTTGACTGAATGTTCTATTTTAAAAAGATGTTTATATTTAGTACTTACAGTTTTTACAGACCTCCTCTTTCTGTGTTTTAAGTTCTGAGTAATCATGTCAACCAAATTTGAAGTTCCATGATAATTGTACTATGAATTAATTCTTCAATATAACATATACCTTCAGAATTTGCAGGTAGTCATTTATATGCTTGCCTTCCAAATATGAAATACAAATTCTCAGGAAGGGTATATGGTATATCAGATATTAAACTATGAGCTGCCTCATAGCCCAATTCACAAGTGGTCTGATTAACAGAATGTATCGTCCACCTAGTTATATTCCCACTCAATGTTATATTAATCAATTCTTTAATTATTGTTAAAGGATTAAACTGTACAATCTACAAACATTCCTTTATTGCTCCTAAATATATTTTCGGTACATTATAATTCATTCCTTTCTGTTGAACCGTAGGTTTTGCAGTTTTATTATAACATGTTATATTTTCATTTATCACATTATATTACTTTATCAATTTTATATGTGGTGGCATAGTAGTACTATACTCTCCTTTCGTTTTATTACATTTCTTTTCACCTAATTTTACTTTCATTTATAGGAAATGGTATAAGACCAACATTATGATGTCTACGAGGTACTTGTATACAAACCCAACACTCACTAGTATTAAGTTTCTTTCCTATTAACTGATGAAACACATATATTGGATGTTGATCACTAAAATAATTTGGATCATCTTAAGCACCATTGTACGCATAGTTTTTCCATATGATGCTCACAATATTTACAAATACATGCTTGTTCTGAAGATAAATCTTGGTCCTGTGATGTATCTCATTTACCTCTTCTTTCCAAAACCGTTACATTAATGTTCTGTTGTCCATTTACAGGGCTGTAAACATACAGATCAAGAAAAATACCAATTGCAAACATAATTAATGTTAAAACAAATAGCAATGTCCATAATTTCAAATTTGGTTGTGGACCAATTAACTCTGAATACCAGTTACTTTCCGTCTCTTGTCTTTTGTTCTTCACAAGATTTTCATCCCCTGACTTCGTCAAGAGGAGAGCATCTTGCCTTTGTAAGGGCTGAGACATTATTATGGTCTCAGAAATATCCCTTACTTGTAGAATAAAGGTGATAATTATCTCCTCACTTGTTCAGGATCGACTGTTTTTTTTTACAATGGGAAGCGTGTATCCAAGTGCTTTTTTCTTTGACCTTTATTGATGTTGGCATCGTTAATAGCACGAGATATGGACCCTCCCACCGATCAGTCAACGATCCGGATCTTAAGAAACTTCTTATCATCATCCAATCTCCAGAATACAAATTATGACAGGCTCTGTTAATCGGAATCGTTTGTGTGCCTATCACAGCAGTTTGAATCTGTCTCAACTGTTTAGTAAATGATAGAATGTAGTTAACAGTCACATCATTAACTTGGCTTTGACTGGTATTGCAATTCAGAGTTAAATTAGGAATTTTTCCAAACAGAATCTCATACGGTGATAAATTGAGAGGACCTCGAGGGGTTAATCTGATAGCATGTATAACTATTGGCAATGCGTCAGGCCATAGCATCCCCATTTCTTTGAATACTTTAGACAGTTTATTTTTAATAATTCCATTGTATCTTTCAACCTTCTCACTACTTTGTGGATGGTAC
Organism: Mixophyes fleayi; assembly: GCF_038048845.1. Taxonomy (NCBI): domain Eukaryota; kingdom Metazoa; phylum Chordata; class Amphibia; order Anura; family Limnodynastidae; genus Mixophyes; species Mixophyes fleayi. Next base: position 236,847,171 of record NC_134403.1, read on the forward strand.
GGTACAAGAAGCTGTTGTTTTATAACTAACAATTCATATATTTACTTAAAAACAGATCCAAAAAATTGATGACCTTGATCAGAAGAAAGTACCTGTGGCATGCCATATCTACATACAAATTTTTGTACAATTTTTTTAGCTGTAACATTAGCGGTGGTTTTTGCAACTGCGTAACCTTCAAACCAACCAGAAAATTGATCAACACATACTAATACATATTCTAACATCCTACACTTAGGAAGCTGGATAAAATCAATTTGAATTATTTAAAATGGGCTGTCAGCCGGTGGCAGGTGATTAGGTATTGTTTTTACTGCCTTCCCTGCATTACTCTGTAGTCAGATAATACATGAAGCACAGTATTTGGTAGATATGGCTGAAAATCCAGGTGCACACCAATACATATGGACTATATTCTTCATAGCAGTCTTACCTGCATGGGTTAATCCATGACTCATTTGTGCCAATGCTGGCAAGAGTGCTCTGGGAGCTACAGGCTTACCTCCCTTTCCACACCACAGTCCATTTTTACCAATTTTACATCCTGCCATTTCCCATCGGGCCTTTTCCTGTGAAACACAACCTTTTTGCATCTCAATTAGTTCAATTTGATCAGATATTACAACATTTAGAATTTCAGTATTTTCAACAATCTGTTCAATGTATTTTTCTGCTGCTTTCTTAGCAGCTAAGTTAGCTCTCTGATTTCCTTTTGTTATCTCATTTGTTATCTCATTTGTTATCTGTCATATGTGCTTGGCATTTAATAACTGCTACCTGTTTTGGTAACTGAATAGCATTCAATAATTCATTCACAATTTCATGATGAGCGACTGGTGTACCATTATCTGTGATGTAACTTCTTTGTCGCCACATTTCAGCATAATCATAAACAACACCGAACCCATATTTACTATCAGTGTAAATATTTACTGTTTTACCCTCTGCCAATTGACAAGCTTTAACTAATGCTTTTAATTCGGCGATCTGAGCAAAATGTGGAGCCGATAAGCTTTCAGAATATACAGTCACATTATCATCTACTATTGCAAATCCTGACTGCAATGTTCCTGTATCATTTCTCCTATGACAACTGCCATCTACATAGAAAATCAAATCAGGATTTTGCAATGGTATTTCTTTTAAATCTGGTCGTGATGCAGTAGTTTGCTGCATGTATGCAACACAATCATGTGGTTCATGAGCAAAATGTTTAAAATTCTGACGTTTACTTTTAATGCCAAATCATTTTCTGGTGTATTCAAATATACCTTCCCCTCCTTTTGAATCTTATCAGATTCAATATCAGAAGTAATAGGCAACAGAGTAGCAGAATATTTAAAACGTTACATCTGATGAGTGTAATATTTGGAGCCATTAGAAGAATCAATTCCCATTTTGTTAGTCTGCAATTTGTAACATGTCTAGTCATATGACAATGTAAACGCGCTGCTACAACATGTGGCACTTGAACAGTAAGTGGATTTCCCAAAACTATATCAGCACATTTGTCTACCAACATAGCTGTGGCTGCAACAGATTTTAAACAATTTGGAAGCCCTCTAGCCACGGGATCAAGTTGCTTACTGTAGTATGCAACAGGTCTGGGGATATACCCATGGGCCTGTGTCAAAACACCAGCTGCATTATCTGAATATTCATGACAAAACAAAGTAAATGACAACTCATAATTTGGTACATTTGGTTTCAATTTAACAGAGACTGGGCTAATCTTCATTTTCCCAGTCTCATTTAAATCTGTAGTCCGCAACTGATTAGGTACATTTTCTAGCATGTCATATACCATTTTATTTAGCCCTGGTTGGTAGCACCATTTAAGCTAAATTTCATATGTGTCGTGATAAGGCATATTAGCATCTATATCAAGAGCTATCTGCACTTCATGTCTATTTCTCTCAGGTATGTCTAAAAACACTCCATCTGGAGTACAATATATTGAACATCCTAACTTGCACAACAAGTCTCTACCTAATAAATTAGAAGGACAATTTGCTGCCAATAAAAATTATGTTTATCTGAGTTAGGACCTAAAGTGACTTTAACTGGCTCTGTTACTTTTAAAGAAATTACATGACCAGCGACTCCTATAGCATTTACAATTCTGTCAGTAATTGGTAATGAAATTTCATTTTTTAATACTGATCTTGCAGCTCCCGTATCAATCAGAAATTCATGCTTATTACCATTAACTGTCATACTTACAATGGGGTTCTTTACATTGGTTTTTAATACTGGACAGATGTGCACAAGAGCTGCTGGAGACCGTCAATCAATATTATCTTGAGAAGTTGTTATTTGATCTGGTCTTACCCGATTGTCTTTGTTTTCTAGGCTTTCTGCAATACTTGGCAAAATGTCCCCTCTCCTGGCAGTTATAACAAATCACTTGTGATCTGTTACTTCTGTCAGGATATACATTCACCCTTGCTTTAGGTTCAACCCCCTGAATAGTGGCTTTAGCTGCTTGCATTTGCAAATTTATCAATTTTGTTTTTGCTTGCACTTTTTTAATTACCATATTATCTTCATGATGTGCAGCAATTGCGGCTAAAGCATCAATATCTTTCATAGCTCAGAGAGGGTCATGAATTTGCACTCTGACTTTTAAATTATTTTTCAACCCTTCCACAAAAGCACTTGTCAAAATACTTTTAAAATCCGCTTTTGCAAACACATCAGAAACACCAGAATAATTTACAACTTCTCTTCTGAATCTAGCATTATATTCTCTTACACTTTCAATTGTACCCTGTTTAATAAAAAAAACTTTAGACCAATCTAAAAATTTGGCCATAGCAAAAATCCACGGTACATAAATTTCAACTCTTGCACTATTGCTATGGGTTTGAAAATTAGCCTCATTTAACTAAAATTGCAAAGCTTGCATTTCTTTACTTTTAGAAACACCCTTTCCTATTTCTCCTAAGACATTTAAATCAAAATTTCCTTTCTCTGTAAATTCAGGACACCTTGTTAACCATTTATGCACATATTTAAACAGATCTTTTTCCATATTTATGGAACATAACAGCCACTGGAGAACCATGGGGAAATTATCAACCTATTAGGCTTTTCCAGTGTGGTTGCATATGCTTCCATGGCGCAGCTTATCGTTTTTATACTCCAGTCAATCTGCGTTATGGTAATAGGGCTACAACCACTATTAATATGCAACTCCCTGTTTACCAGCTTCAACCGTTATTAGGGATACCACACTTTATCTCGTCAGATAAATCCTGGATTTGTCACACACTCATGTTACACGCACTGTTATCTAAGGCCTTCTAGTGTATTTTTATGTTTCACCGTAAGTGACTTGGGACTATTCTTTGCCTCCTTCAGACGTTAACCATAAGTGATATTTGAATTTGGCAACTGACCTGGATTCTGGCCTCGTCAAGAAAGCCCATTCACACTCACATACACGCAATCATTCATATCATGGTTAACAAGGTAAACCAGTCTCTGAGTAATGAACAGAAAAGAGAAATTCTAATTGGTACCAAGTCTATGCTTATACATCTATACAAACATATAAAACATATAGACAAACAATTAAAGATACGTTTGCAATTTCACACTTACAGATATAACTATAAATACCTTTTCAGCAAACCCATAGAGTGGGAGACAGAAATATAAAATCATAAGATAAAAATATATTACCTTTGTGGCCACAGTTGAGTATATAATTTCGTCTTCCCTCTTCCGGAAGTGTTGGCTGAGCGATATTTACAGATTTTTCTCGGGGGCCACCTCCATAAATGTGGAAGTATAAATGATTCAAAAAAATTGTAAAATGTTGAAATAGCAAAAGTTCTCTTTATTCTTTTCCATTGCATATGCAATGGCTTGTATTCAAAATGAAACAAGCAATCTTCTCAATGTAAGACCACAGGTTATATAGAAATAACCCCACCCCTCTTACATACGTCACTAATCACTTCAAATACTTTAAAGAATATACCTCATAAGAACAAAGTTGGTTATATATATTCTTTACAACCTCATCATTGTACATAGAATTCTATGCCTCAGCAGGTCAAAAAGGCATATGTGACCTCTTACATTTTTTGCTCTATATAGCATAACAACTTGTAACTATCATCATCATCATCAACATTTATTTATATAGCGCCAGCAAATTCAGTAGCGCTTTACAATTTACTATTTACTATTTTAACATCCTATGAATAGTGGATCATTATAAGGTATAACATACAAAAACAATTTAACCCATTGCACGGAATACAGAAAGAAACCATTTGACCATACAGATTTTACACACATCAACATTGTATTATCCAACATATATTTGTACCATAATTTATTCCATTACACTTTGGACCTGGGCAAATGAAAATGTACATGGCATAAAGTTTTTTTACGTGTCACAAAACGAAATATCTTGCTATAAAATTGATAAAGGGTTTGGAGTCATTAAGTTATGAGGAAAGGTTAGCCAGTTTAGGCATGTTTACTTTAGAAAAGAGGCGTCTAAGGGGAGATATGATTACTATGTACAAATACATTAGGGGTCAATACAGAGAGGTTTCATGGGAACTTTTTACCCCAAGGACCATACACAGGACACGTGGTCATCCCCTAAGGTTAGAGGAGAGGAAATTTCACAACCAGCAAAGGAAGGGGTTCTTTACAGTAAGGGCAGTCAAGATATGGAATTCATTGCCATGGAAGGTTGTGATGACAGATTCAATAGATATGTTTAAGAAAGGGTTAGACAAATTTTTAGCGAAAGGTTTATCCAGGGATACGACCGTTAATTAAAATGAAGGATATCAGTGGATATAGGGTAAAAATAGGAATGCAATATTGAGTTTGGGTGGATTTTCACAATTGAAACAGATTGGCAGTTGCTTACTTTGGATTAATTTAAAATATAAGTGCAGGATCGCAGGAGATCCAAAATAAGTTGAACTTGATGGACTGGTGTCTTTTTTCAACCTCATCAACTATGTAACTATGTTACTAAATACAAGACTGCAAAACCAAGCTGCATAGCCATCTAGAAACAGCAAACACTGTGGCAGGAACACGTTCTCATCACAGATTTCGGCCTATTAGTAATGATGAGCTACACATATATCGATTGTTATCAGACAACATAAAGACAGGAGGAACCAAAGTTACTGTCACTATGACCACAGTCACAACAAATGTGGACAAAAGTGATCTGCAACCTGGAACATACATAGCAGCAGTGTATAATAACATCTGGTACATTGGGTATATCATTCAATGTAATGAGGAGCAACAAGATGTGCTGATACACTTAATGAAACGAAACCAATCAAAAAATGTGCTGTCCTGGCCTTCAAGAAATAAGTGTTTTGTTTCTTTTATTCACGTCCTCTGTGTAACGGAAGTGCCTACTATCCAAGGAAGTACTGGAAGGCAGTATACACTTTCTGCTGACACTTTAAAGGAAATTACAGACTGTTACAACAAGTTCCAAAAAAGGGAAAAATAATGAGATTGTTGACTCAACATCAGTTAAGGACTTAATTTATGTTAAAGGTTTTAAATTTCATGGTTTCTTGTGTTAATTATGTATGCGGTACAAAAATAATCGAACATCAACTTAATAATTTTTTTTCTCCTCTATGAAACAGAGTACCCTGCTGATTTTTTGTGTGGTAGTAATGTATACCTTTTATAAACACCCCCCAAAAAATGTGATCCCTAATGTCAAATGTAAAGTGGTCCCAGCTATGTAATCTAATTTTTTTTGAGTAAAAAGTAATGTGGCAGTCCGTATTTAAACGACTACCAAATGAGCAGCTGCCATGATTGACTCTTTCTGTGTCTCCCTCTCTCTTTCTCTGGAAAGTTTCAGTTATGGTCTCTCTAAAGGGAATCCCCTTCCCATCAGTTTCTGTCCTGTATGGAATGACCCTATAGTTATCTAAAATTGCTGTGGTGTGTATTGTCAGAGTTCTATATATCTTAGTCCATGATCTATAGCATCAATATTAACTCAATATTTTAAGAATGTTTCAGATTGCTTGGTGGTTTTGCTCTCATATCCGTTATATATTCTATGGGGATATTGATATATTTAGGGGGGTATTCAATTGTTAGCGAGTTTGTAAGTTCGAGCGCGTTAAGTCTTTTTTTTTTTATTATTATTTTCGAGCGCGGAAACTTCTTATTTTTTACCGAAACGGTCTTATCGCGCTCCAAACGTTTGTCAATGTTAAAGTATAGGCTGGATGCGACCCCTCAGAAAAAAGCTATTCAATTGTTTTTTAACGCTGTGTGTGAAACAGGCAAATCTGCTATTTCATCTCGCACCTCCTTGGTATGCTCAAAGAAAAAATAATTTTTTTAAGTTAAGAAAAATAGAATTTAAACTGAAAAAATAGGTGTAAAAGTTCATTAAAATAACCTGAGAACTGAAAAGTACTATTTTTTTAAAAAAATAACAGTGTAATAATTAATAATTTTTTCAAAGTTCCCCCTTTAAAAAAATCGATCAGTGGTGCAGTCCTATTTTAGTTCAACTTTTTTTTTTTTCATTCCAAGCACTTGAGTGTACAGTGGTGGTGAGCAGCTCTGTGGAGAAGTGACTGTTGGCTCAGTGTTTTTTTTGGTGCATACCAATCTTTCTCAGCCTTTTCCAGTACTGTTCGTTGGTGGATTATCCAGGATTTCCTACGGACACGTATCGTATTGTATTTGTGTTTGGTGTTGTCTGTCTGTAAAATTAGCTAAATTAACATATCAATTAATCACTTACACCCAATTTAATATCATATAAAAAATAGTGCTTCTCACAGGTCCATTAATCCCCCGCACAAACATTCCTTCTCCCTACAATTTTTTTTAAAAATAGTTAAATACTTTAGTTTCAAATTCACCCCTTTTAATTATTGTCTCATTTTCAATGGAGCCATTCCTGGACACAGTGTGAATGTACATGTATGCTGAATGTATGGAGGAGACTGCTTTGGATGAAATGCAAGGTGCTGCAAATGTAGGAGAGGCTAGAGAGAATGTTAATGTATGTGATGTGAATGTGAGTATGGAAGAGGGAGAGGCTGTGGGAGAGAATGGTGGACAGGCAATGGCTGCAGTGTCCAGTGCAGCAAGTAGGACTAGAATCCCCAGGCGTCTGTACCGCAACAGGCGTTTAATTGATGGATTGCCCGAGGACGAGGTGAGAAGACTTTATCACCTATCCTCCTCTGCAATTTACAATCTGTATGAGATTGTAAAACAGGACCTGGAACCTCGTTACCCTAGTAACCGTGCAGTCCCTGGACTTGCCAAACTGCTTGGTGCTTTGCATTTTCTTGCCTCAGGAACATTTCAGCCCACCTTGGCAGTTATTGCTGGGTATTCCCAGCCCACTTTTTCTAGGATCCTGTTCCAGGTCCTAAATGCCCTCAAAAAGCACACTGCAACGTTTATTAATTTCCCGCAGTCTGCCAATGAGTAGCGTGAGGTCAAAGCTAAATTTTATGCTTTGTCTCAAATACCCAATGTGCTGGGTGCAATTGATTAGAAATGAGCGGGCTCGGATATCTGAAATCCGAGCCCACCCGAACGTTGCCGTTCCGATCCGGATCCGAGACAGATCCGGGTATTCCCGCCAATTGCAAAACTGAAACCGAGGCTCTGAGTCATAATCCCGCTGTCAGAACTCGCGATACTCGGATCCTATAAATTCCCTGCTAGTCGTCGCCATCTTCACTCGGGCATTGATCAGGGTAGAGGGAGGTTGTGTTAGGTGGTCCTCTGTCCTGCTATATCTCGTACTGTGTTGTGCTGTGCTGTGCTGTTCAGTTCTGTGCTGTGCTGTGCTGTGTTTTCCTGTTTAGTTCTGTGCTGTGCTGTGTCCTGTTCAGTCCAGTGGTGCTGTGTCCTGTGCTCTGTCCTTCTGAGTTCAGTGGTGCTGCTGGGTCCTGTGCTGTGTCCTGTTCAGTCCAGTGGTGCTGTGTCCTGTGCTCTGTCCTTCTAAGGGCATTGTTATTTCCCCATTATTCCCAAATTATAAAAAATTTAAAAAAAGTTATAAAAAAAATTACAAAAAAAGTAATTATAATAAAAAAAGAAAAAATATCCCAAAACAATCCTGCAGTATAAGTCCATTGGTACTGCTATATTACAAAGTTCACTGATTCTGCAGTATAAGTCCAGTGATACTGCTATATTACAAAGTTCACTGATTCAGCAGTATAAGTCCAGTGGTACTACTATATTACAAAGTTCACTGATTCAGCAGTATAAGTCCAGTGGTACTGATATATTACAAAGTTCACTGATTCAGCAGTATAAGTCCAGTGGTACTGATATATTACAAAGTTCACTGATTCAGCAGTATAAGTCCAGTGGTACTGCTATTACAAAAATCACTGATTCAGCAGTATAAGTCCAGTGGTACTGATATATTACAAAGTTCACTGATTCAGCAGTATAAGTCCAGTGGTACTGCTATATTACAAAGTCCAGATACTTTTTTGGTGGAATTGAGACCAGTTGAGGGTGATATATTGTGGCCCCGGTACCAAATTGTGTACAGAAAGCTACCTCGGTGAAACGTTTTGGACTAAAAACAATATTGTGAGGTGTTCAGAATAGACTGGGAATTGGTGGAAATGATTGTTATTGAATGTTATTGAGGTTAATAATAGCGTAGGAGTGAAAATAAACCAAAAAAACTTGTTTTTAACACTTTTTATGTTTTTTACAAAAAAAATCCGAATCCAAAACCTAAATCCGAACCAAAACCTTTCGTCAAGTGTTTTGCGAAACAAACCCGAACCCAAAACCTCAAGCAAATCCGAATCCAAAACACAAAACACGAGACACCAAAAGTGGCCAGTGCACATCCCTACAATTGATTGCACCCACATTGCCCTTACACCACCCCGTCGAATGGAAGAAAGTTTTAGTAATCGAAAACACTTCCATTCCATAAATGTTCAGATGGTTTGTGATGCTAACCAAAAAATCACCAATGTTGTTGTTGGTTTCCCAGGTTCATCCCATGACTCCTTCATCTTGCAACAGTCGTCCTTGTTCCGGAATTTCAAAGCAAGATCCTTTCCACATGGCTGGCTGCTTGGTAATGTATTTGAATTTTATTTTTTTTGTGTTGTTAACTGTGTATTACAAGTGTAGTTGTAAACCCATAAAAAAAATCTAATGATGTTTCACTGTTTTTTAAAATGCTTCTATTTTTTTTTGTTTAAGGCGACGCTGGATATGGGAATCGTTCCTGGTTGCTGACTCCTTTAACCAACCCTGTATCTTCCTCAGAAAAAAGGTACCAATCAGCACACATTCGTACCAGGGGTGTAATTGAATGAACCTTTGGTGCACTTAAAAGCCGGTTTCGCTATTTAGACAGGTCCAGCGGTGTGCTTTTATATTCACCCTCCAAAGTTTGTGATATAATTATTGGTTGTTGTATTCTGCACAATATTTGTATTGCAAACCAATTGGAGGTGGAAATAGATCCAGACATTAGTTTGGATTTGGACCTTTCTCCTGTGGTTGGTCAGATGGAGGAGGTTGCAACTCATGTCTTTTCATGTAAGTCATTTTTATTGTAAAAAGGTTCAAAATGATGGGTGTAGTCAAATAATAAAATAATGTCCTTGTCCTATAATATATACAGGAATGATGCCAAACTGTGTACCTGGGCCCAACAGAGGATATGATCTAGCATTTCAGATAATGGGTAACATAGTAACATAGTACATAGTTGATGAGGTTGAAAAAAGACACCAGTCCATCAAGGTAAACCTATTTTAGATCTCCTGCGATCCTGCACTTATATTTGAAATTAATCCAGAGTAGGCAACCGCCCATCTGTTTCAATTTTGAAAATCCTCCCAGACTCAATATTGCAATCCAATTTTTACCCTATATCCACTACTATCCTTTATTTTAAATTAACGGTCGTATCCCTGGATACACCTTTCCGCTAAAAATTTGTCTAACCCTTTCTTAAACATATCTATTGAATCTGCCATCACAACCTTCCATGGCAATGAATTCCATATCTTGACTGCCCTTACTGTAAAGAACCCCTTCCTTTGCTGGTTATGAAATTTCCTCTCCTCTAACCTTAGGGGATGACCACGTGTCCTGTGTATGGTCCTTGGGGTAAAAAGTTCCCATGAAAGCTCTCTGTATTGACCCCTAATGTATTTGTACATAGTAATCATATATCCCCTTAGACGCCTCTTTTCTAAAGTAAACATGCCTAAACTGGCTAACCTTTCCTCATAACTTAATGACTCCATACCCTTTATCAATTTTGTCGCCCTTCTCTGAACCCATTCTAGTTCCAAATTATCTTTTTTATAGAGTGGTGCCCAGAACTGTACTGCATATTCAAGATGAGGTCTTACCAACGATTTATACAGTGGCAAAATTACACTGTCTTCCCTTGCATCTATGCCCCTTTTTATGCATGCCAATACTTTGTTTGCCCTTGCAGCTGCTGCTTGACATTGAGCACTATTGCTAAGTCTACTGTCTACGAGCACTCCCAAATCCTTTTCCATTATAGATTCTCCCAAATTAATTCCATTTAATTTATAGATTGCGTTCTTGTTTTTGATCCCTGAATGCTTAACCTTACATTTATCTGTGTTAAACCTCATATTCCATTTAGCCGCCCAATCCTCCAGTTTATTTAAGTCCCTCTGTAGAGAAGCTACATCTTGCTCTGCTTTTATTACCTTACAGAGTTTAGTGTCATCTGCAAAAGTAGAAACTTTACTCTCTAAACCATCACCGAGGTCATTAATAAATATATTAAAAAGGAGTGGTCCCAGCACGGAACCTTGAGGTACTCCACTTAAGACCTTTGACCAATTAGAAAATGTTCCATTTATCACAACTCTCTGTTCCCTATTCTCTAACCAGTGTTCAATCCAAGTACAAATTTTGATTTCTAGACCCAGTTCCCTTATTTTGTAAACCAACCTCTTGTGTGGCACTGTATCAAAGGCCTTTGCAAAATCTAAGTAGACCACATCTACTGTCCTGCCCTGGTCTAAGTTCCCTCTAACTTCCTCGTAGAAACTAATTAGATTAATTTGACATGTCCTATCCCTCACAAATCCATGTTGATTCCCACTAATAATTTTATTGCGTACCAAGTAATCCTGAATACTGTCCCTTAAAATACCTTCCAGTAGTTTCCCCACTATTGATGTCAGGCTTACAGGTCTATAATTCTCTGGTTGTGATTCTCTGGAAGTGAAAAATAAAATCATGGTGAGTATAATGTATTTTTAATACTTGACACTATTTATTTGTTGTATTGCATTTATATGTAAGGGAGTGATGTGATTGGATATGTCAATTGATAACTAAAATCTTTTGACAATATTGCTGACCCTTATTATTTTTTTTATGAAATGCAAACCAAATTTATTTTTCTTAATAGAATGATACTGACATGATTTTTTCTTTTCTAAGATCTCCTCCAAACAAAGCAACATGGATCATTTGGATATTGGACTGAAAAATATTATGCAGAGAGAAGCAGTGTGGTGTCCACTAGATAATTTTATTTTTTCCTATGACAATACACAATGAAATAAAAACTACCTATTACAAAATGTATTCATATATAAGTTTCAAAAAGTGATCACTGCAGTACCTTTGTGAATAATCATTCAACAAAAGTGACTTTATGTTTGGAAATCTGTTTTCCCTATTTTTTTTTTAATCAATAAAATTTTATTTATTTTTTGTGGGGGGGGGGGGGGGTGGGGGGGGGTGGGGGGGTGGGGTGTGTTAAGTGCGTATTGTTAAGTCCGTATTGTCGCTAACCAATAACGATTGTCGAACCTCAATTTGTGTTTCCAATGCACAAAGATTTATTCCCAAAAAGTAGTATAATATATTTAAGCGAAGTGATAATAAGTACAGCCGTTACTTATCGCAGGCGCTCTGGATCCAGTGTACAGTCATTCAATCCTGAAGTCTAGGGACAAGATGTCTGAACACTAGATGTGAAGCTGCTGCTTATATGCACACAGGAATACAGTAATACAATGGAGATGGTATAGCTTGCTTCTATTGGTCCAGGTTTCAGGAAGGTCCAAGTGGTTGTCAATCATTGGCTAGTTCATCCTAAAGAATCCAAATGGGGGGGTTATCTCTCCAGGGGGTATGCTCTGCTCTTCCAGCCAAGATTCCTTAGTCTTAAGTAGTTCATAATTCCCTATCATTCATAACTTGCGTATGCACTCTGCGATTCCTTCGCAGAGTGAACCGAACAGTAGCAAATGTTAAGAGGTTTATTATGATACCACACATGATATGATTCCTTCAACCTGTTCCATATATTTCACTAATATGCATATAACTTTAATATAAAACATAAATACTACTATATTTCGACATAAATGACTATGTGTTGCAACTACCATTAATGTGTACTATTTTACAAGTGAGCGTGTTTGTGCGAATGTATGTAAAAAGACTAAATACTGTTGGTGCCACGTGTTGTGGCTGCGTACGCCCTTTTACGTTGTAACGTGCCCTTTTACGCCGTAGAGTACTGTACGCATCTTTTCAGACAAAGACAACCAAGTTTGCTCGATTTTAATTGAAATGACTTTATCCAATTTGCTGACTTCGACAGGTGGTTGTGCTTGACCTCAGGCAGCTCTCAAAATTGGGAAAAGTAGCATAAGTTATTTATTTTTTAAAAACAAAAGTGTTTTCTCCCCCCCTCTATTTAGTCTTAACCCTAGTGCTGGCAGGCTATTGCTGTGTGTGTTAAAATCTTTTAAACTTTTTGCGTAGGGTTCCCCCTATATTAATTGAACCAGCACTAGGCAAACCAGCCGTGGTGATAGGCACTATAGCAAGTAGGGAGAAACGCAGCTTGGGTCCCACAGCCATAATTACTAAACAACCACAGACTGTTCAGTGCTGGCCTTGATTCCCTAGTGAGTGGGGTCCCCTGAAAAATGTGTGCAAGCCCCCCCCCCCTAGGGACACCCAGCCTAGTGCTGATAGCACTAAGGCTCTTACTACTACCCCTGGGCTGTGGGTAGCAGAGTAATAAATGGTATTTTTGTCTAAAAAAAACAAAAACAAAAACAATTTTGATTTGAGGAACTACATGTCCAAGCCAGCCATGTTTGCCTAAATAGTGTGGGCATGCTGCTACTTCATCATCATCATCATCATCATCATTTATTTATATTGTCTAACTACAAGCAGCAGCGTACCCATGGCACCCAAGGCATGTTGGCACTTGGAGAACCACAAGTGCCTTCATGCTCTTACACACACGGCTGGCTGGGATATGTAGTTCCACAAAGCAAAATGTAAAATAAAAGCACAACACCCTCATTCCAACCACAAATCTTTAATAAAAATATTAAAACCCCAAGAAATACAGGAAACACCCTCATGTACACCATAGATGTTTATGTAAAAAAAACAAAAATAAATAAAAAAATTACCATTGCTGAAATACTCTGTTGCAGCCTTTAGTAGAAAGACATGACAGTTACAGAGTTCAGAACCAGATGTAGAGCTCCTGAAGCAGTGAAAATAGCTAAAAAAAATAAAATGTAATTAAAAAAAAGCGTGTTTCCCCCTAAATTTAGACTTAACCCTAGTGCTGTCAACCTACTGATGTTTAATTGAAAATCTCTGGAAAAATTGACGTAGGGTCCCCCCTATTTTCACTGAACCAGCACTAGGCAAACCAGCCGGGGTGATAGGCACTATAGCAGGGGGGGAAATGCAGTTTGGGTCCCACTGCCATAATGACTAAACAGGCACAGACTGTTTAGCGCTGGCCTGGATTCCCTAGGGAGTGTGGTCCGCCGATAAAAACAAGCGCCCCCCCCCCCCCCCCCCTAGAGACACCCAGCCCAGTGCTAATAGCACTAGGGCTCTTCCTACCACCCCTGGGCTGTGGATAGTAGGGTAATAAAGGACGAATATTTTTTTTAAAAAAACACCATTTTATTTAGTGGAACTGCAGGTCCCAGCCAGCCATGTTGCCCAAAATAGTGTGGCCACGCTGCTACTAGTATAAGTACAAGCACCAGCGTACCCACGGCAGCCAGGGCATGTCGGCACTTGGCGAACCACAAGTGCCAGCATGCCGTGACACCCACGGCAGGCTGAGACCTGTAGTTCCACAAAACAAAATGTTAAATAAAATCACAACACCCTCATTCTGAGGGGGGTCAGACTGGGCGAACTACTAGAAGCTGTGCAACTAATGGGGACCATATAAATGGATAAAACAGGGCCGGGTACACTCTAACGGGGGACAATGGGAGTTAGCATGGACAATAAAAACATATGCTTTTCCCTAGAAAACAGGCGAAAATACAAATAGGAAGTAATGCGGCTACAGGGGCAATGGGGGCTAACGGGGACAGGAGACGCGATAAACATAGGGTGACCACAGCGCTAGAGGAAGGGAAAAACAGAGGGGATGTGGGGACAACAGAGAACGTGGAGGGAGGAGGGGGGGCAGGAGAAAAGGGGCAGCGAGGTATAAGAGGGCTAAACCAAACCTTATATTCACGGAGGGGGATACACTATAAAGTGGCACAATAAAATACAATAAATCCACACCGGGAGAGGATACAATATATGAAATGCAGCAGCATGCTCAAATACCGAAAATAAAAGTCATGCAATGAATGCAGGGTACTATACACAGGAGGGGGGGAGGGTTCAGGAGGGAGGAAAAACAGAGACACAGCCACGAGTAAAGGAAGCGTGGGGGGGATGAAAGGCAGTAGGAAGGGGGAAAGTGAAATATATGAACTCCAGGGAGAGGAAAATGCTTAAAAGCTGCAACTATAAGACTAAACAAGGGAACAATGCAGGGAAAAGGCAAATACAAGTATACAATTCGATACTGTGTTGCTACTCAGCCTGTCCAGGGACGTTGTCCTGTTAATTGGGGCACAAAATCAGTGAGGGAAGCGCCATACAGACAAATCCCAGCAATTTTAGTTGAAAAATATCCCCCAGCAATGCAATATAATACAGGACTGATAAAGTGTCTATATACCCACAGGAGACAAAGAACAGGGGGAGTGGAAAGGAGAGTTAAAAAGCAGGCAGAGCCAGGAGGAGTGAAAGGGGAATGAGATGAAAGGAAACAGCAGGGGGGAGGTCAGAGAAAGAGGATGAAATACACAAAAAACAAAGGACATGGAAGCAAAAGCTGGAAAGATGGGTCTCCAAATTGAACAATGCAGGGAAAGCAAAAAGTATATAAATTGATACTAAAGTGCTACTCAGCCTGTCCCGAGATGTTGTCCTGTGTTTTTCCAGCCGGGTAATGAGGCTTCCACATGCCTGTGGCCGGCGTATATCCTCTCCAGGGCGTCCACGCCCCCTCCCAACCCATTGGTTGGTTACAGGAGAGGAGTTACCTTAAAGCTGCAGGTACCATTTGTTGTCCCTATCACTGAGTTTAGGGACGTTCTGCTTAGGGCTGCACTTGTCATTTACTTGAATAGATGCTGAAATTTCACTGTGCACTGTGATGAGTCGTTTCAGTAACCAATTGGTGGTATTACGGGAGCTTCGTACCTGACAACAGACGTCAAACGGTCTACCGAGTCACCAATTCTCTGAACTCTGTCTTCCATATTTCGGCGAGATATTCCTGCCTTCCTTCCATCTTTCTGGCAAAGTCTGTGATGGAATGAAACCGAGTGCCTTCTTCTGGCAGACCGTGCACCAGTTGTGTTGGAAGACTGGTGCCTGTGGAGGGTACCCTTGCTTGAGATGGACCTTCCCCTTCGGTGGTTGGAACTTGAAGGTTGGGGAAGGCTTGCTGTAGCATCTCAAATCTTGTTGCAGCATCTTCGTGGACCAAACTGTCAGCTGGAGAAAATGTCAATGATTCACTGTCATGTTCTAATCGCTCTGTAAAACAAAAATATTTTTACAACATCAATTATTCAGATATTACATAATGATTTTCACTGTTTAAAATTAATTGAGAAATGCATGTATTCTGTTAAAAAAAGTAAAAAAAAAAATATTCACCGGTTACTGAGCCGACAGGAGATGCTATTTCTTCCATGGCAGCTTGCGAATAAAAGGTGGATACTGGTGTTACCACCTGTTCCCTTGGGATGATGGATTCTAAAACATACAATAAAAAAAAAAAATTATTGTCAATTAAATAGTGTGAAATTTAAGTATCTAAAATGATACATGTGTACAATAAAAATATGTATATTCCTATGGATAGGTTAAAAAAAATGTGAATATATTGCTAGATAGTTACGTACACACAATTTTTCACATCTTCATACCTTCAGGGCTATGAGCAAGGGTTATTGATGTTCCCCCTTCTTCACGCATCTCTTCAGTCGGGCTTCTTTACATAATAATAAATTAGATAATGTAAATTATTAAATATATATCTATAATATAAATGTCTAGTGGCGTGTGTTAGTCTGTCTGTGTGTGTGTGGAAAAAATAAAACCAAGCTGCAGCGCCACCTGCTGGGCGGAATTATACACTGACCTACAAAATTCTTAGTGTGTGTGTGGAAAAAAAAATTCAGAAAGGGCTGAAATTTGGTATACTAAGATGTTTTTAATTTGTTAATTTAATTTGTTAATTGTTAAAAGTGTTTATAAAGATTTAAAAAAAATATATATATATATTTCTTGAAGGAGAAGTGACAGTTGGGAGTGGTTGGTGGTTGCCGGGGGTGACAGTGGGGAGTGGTTAGTGGTTGAGGCCTGGGCTATGGCCCAAATGCATGACAAGAACCTTTTTAACACCTTAAGTGGCTTGATTTGACTAGAATGCATGAGTATCATGCACGGGTTAACTTGTATATATATATATATATATATATATAGAGAGAGAGAGAGAGAGAGAGAGAGAGAGAGAGAGAGAGAGAGATAGAGAGAAAGAGAGAGATAGATAGGTAGATAGATAAAAAAAATTACACATTAAAAAAACAGTTCGCTAAGACCAAAAAAAAAATTAATCCTGTGTAAACATTACCTTGCTATACATCAGCAACAGGTTCCGACACGTCTTCCTCAGTAACTCTTCTTCTCTTGTGAGCTGTAAGTTAATTTTAAAATACTATTAGATGCTATTATACATTTTTGGGCAGGATGGAATAGTGATCAAGAGTGACACACAGGAATAGTGAGTGAGACAGTGTGATAGTGAAAGGGAAGGATAGAGAGAGATAAAGCAATATTAAGAGAAAAAGAGGGAGAGTGACAGTGAAAGAGAGAGTGGTAGTGAAAGAGAGCAAGAAAGAGAGAGAGAGTGAAAGAGAGAGAGTGAGAGAGAGAGTGAGAAAGAGAGAGAGAGTGAAAGAGAGAGAGAGAGAGAGTGAAAGAAAGAGAGAGAGTGAAAGAGAGAGAGACCTTGATAGACCTAAGAGCGACAGTGATAGAACACGAGAGAGAGTTATAGTAAAAGAGAGAGATGGAGATATATGCATATTGTTTTACAATGCAAATATAATTACCTTTTTTAATTGATTCCACACTTTTGGCAGGATGAGTAGACTTGGTTAAACGGCTTGCATTTTCTGTAACAAATAATTATAATAAGCTTTGCAAAATGTACTATATTTAAAGTATATTATATCAACTTGATCACAATTTATACCTTGATTGGAAGCCGTTCTCGCTACTTCCACTGCGACTTGACTTGGCATAAGCAATGTCACACCTATAATAAAAATAAAATTTATTTTTATTTATATAGAAGCAATAACATTACATTTTAAACTCAGATTTATGTAGATTCTATGGAAATATTACATTCATTGCATACAGATAGCACCAAAAATATCAAATAACATTTTACATTGGAAGAATATTTTTTTGATAGATATTAATTGCATGCAATGATAATAGTAACAAGTGTAACATCAATTCCTGGTATTATAAGACAAATGATATACATTTCTATCTCACTATTACGAAATTATATACACGTAAATATGTATGTGTATATGTAGATATGTATGTGTGTATGTATATATATATATATATATATATATGAGTATATGTAGATATATATGAGTATATGTAGATATATATATATATATATATATATATATATATATATATATATATATATATATACATACATACATACATACATACATACACACACACAGTTGTAGGTTAATTGACTGCTATTGGAATTGACCCTAGTGTCTGTGTGTGTGAATTTAGACTGTAAGCTCCAATGGGGAAGGGACTGATGTGAGTGATTTCTCTGTACAGTACTGCGGAATCAGTGGCACTATATAAATAAATGGTGATGATGATGTATGTATGTACATACATACTTACATATATGTATGTGTATATGTATGTATGTACATACATACATACATACATACATACATACACGTATATGTTTGATTAAATTTTGGTGTAAAACATTTATAAAATAATAAACAAATGTTGGTAACACTATTATGGAACAAGAGTTTTTTTTCTTTAACATAGGGGATATTTTTCATAAAAAGTGTTATGTGTGAATAATATTGCTTTAGTTTCTAAAAGGTTAAGGGCTAGAGGATTTTAAAAAGTGGGGATGTTGCCTATAGCAACCAATCAAATTCTAGCTTTCATAAAGCTAGAATCTGATTGGTTGCTATAGGCAACATCCACACTTTTGCAAAGCCGCAGCTTAGTAAATCTAGCCCTAAAGTTTTATCTGGGTGTAATGTGTAGTGTAAAGTATGTAATCTATGGAGAATGTATACATGCATGTGTGCATCTTTAATATCATACCTTCTCCTTCTACACTCCTCTGGCCCTTGTGTCCTTGAGAATAGCCCAAATCTAAAATACATTAAAAAAAAAAAAATTAGTACATCTGTATATTAAATTTTAGCAAGGCAAGTAAAAAAAAAAAAAAAAAAATTTCATGTTTGCATTATTATATATTTGCCATTTACCTCCTGATTTGGATTTTCTCTTCCGGGGTACTGCTTCCCTTTCATGTCTTCTCCTTTGTGCTGCATCTTGTTCTGCAAAATTGTCAAAAAAAGTTTTAGAAATTTAATTTAAATTAAATTCACATCATTACTTTTATAGACAATTATACATACCTCGTGGCTGGAAGGTGGATGGATCAAGGGTTTCCACTGTCCCTTCCACTCCTTCCACAAGATCAGCACTGAGAATTTGCTGCATCTTCTTCTCCCAAGGCTTAAATTTTAGGCGCAGTGGCTTGTCACCACCGGTTCCCCTGGAATGACGGGCAACGGCTGCCATCTTCGCCTTCGTGGTGCGCTTGCAGTCCCGAAAGCGTTTCTGGCAAACCTCGATTGATCTGACTCGAACACCTACTGCGGACACAGCAGAGGCAATCTGGGCCCAAATCTTCTGCTTATGCTTGAAGGACGCCTTTAGCGATTGGGCACCCTTCAGTGTCTCGTAATGTTGCAGTACCCCAGCGACAAGGACTTCATTCTCCTCAAGTGTGAAGCGCCGGGATCGTGTTACAGATGGTCCTTCTTCGTCATCAGATCCACTCTCTGTAAGATGTTGCTGCTGGGTGCTTGTGCTGGCTTGCACGATGCTCACAAACTGCTGCCGCCTTCTTTCTTCTTGCCGCTCCTCAGGTCTGTCTCTCCATTCCTCTCCACTGCTGACAATTTCTTCTTGGGTTCCCTGTGGAGTAGAAGAAGAAGAATCCCTACGCTCCCTATACATGGCTACTCTAATAAATTTTACTTGCTAAAACAAATAAAAACTATTGACTATTTAACAACACTTGCCTAAGGTTACACTAGTATGTTATAAATATACTACTACTATAATACACTAGTAATAACAATTAATTAAATTACACAAGTACTTGACTAAAAAAAAATATGCAGTTGTATTTAAAATAAATTATAATTTTTAAGGGACCGAACTAGGTTCAATACAATCTATGTAAACTACAAAAAAGGAAATGCTAACTAATTCAATTTATTCAAGAAAAACAGGACAATAATGCAAATGTGGAAATACAGGAAAAAAATAATCTAACAATAAAAATATATGCAATTGTATTTAAAATAAATTATAATATAATTTTTAAAGGACCAAACTAGGTTCAATACAATCTATGTAAACTACAATTAAGTAAATGCTAACTAATTTATCCCAAAAAATCAGGACAATACTGCAATTGTGAAAATACAGGACAAAAAAACAACTTACAATACAAATGTTTATGTGTGTGTGTGTATATATATATATATATATATATATATATATATATATATATATATATATGTAGATATATGTGTGTGTGGTGGGTGAAATTTAAAAAAGTGTGGTATGTCTGTAGTATATTGTTGTGTGTATTTTTCAGTAATGTAAAAAATATATGATTATTTAATTTTTTATAAAAGTTAGTTTAATGTGTGTGTAGTGTAGTGTACAGTCAACTCACAAATCCAATATCGAAGATTAGAGCAATGGAGAGCAGTCAGGAGTCACAAGCCTCAGGAGTCACAAGCCATAGCAGTCACCAACCAAGTCAGCAAACAGCTATCAGCAAATGACAGTTTGCTGATGGCTGCATTAATTTTTAATACTGAAATGGCTCCCTTAACCACTCCCTAGATTTCAAACTCGCTAGGGCCAATAGTAGAGCGCGAGGGGGAGGATTGAAACTTAACATTTGAATTGAGTGAGGTTTTTTTTTTAAAACGAGTGCTCGAACAGGAAAAAACGAGCGCGGGATTTTTTTTTTTTCGAGCGCAGGATTTTCACCCGTCTCGCTAACAATTGAATACCCCCCTTAGTGTATAAAGTTTCTTATTGTTCCTCAAGGATACCTATTTATAAACTCTCATGTATCAAATTCATATTGTTTCGTTTTACATGTATAGGTGATTTGTCTTATAATGAATAAAAAGACTTTTGTAATATGATTGTTCTCCCAAGTTTTTCTTTGAGCGACTGCCACTGAAAGATGATTGTTTAATATACTTTAATAGATAAATATAGTATTTATAATTAAATGTGTGTCTTTCAGTCACTGTTTTAGTGTTTTCTGGATTAGTTAGGTTTTAAGCAGTCATCTCATCTATCCATCCCTAATTGGATCTCTTAATGATCAGACTTAATGGCGTGCTGCTAAATAACATGGGCTATTAGTTTATCAAATTTCCCACTATTTATCGTCCAGTGTCATAATGAAGATGGACTTATTTGTAGTCACAGTAAGAATTTTACACAAATATTTATCTTTCCATTAGAGATTAGGGTAGTCCAGTTTTCTCCCCTGAAAATATTGCCAGCCGGATGGCATTAAGAAATAGTTGGTTGGGGGCAGTGTAATGCTTTGCAATAATATTGAAAAATGTTGGAGGTTATTGTCCACACCTGCCAGGTCTGGTCTAGCACACTCTGCTGTCTGTAATACTCACATAGTGCCTGTTAAAACAGGAGAAACACTGGTTTATTATGTTATATTAGGACTCTGTTGGGGTCCAAGAGCCAGGTGGCAAGTAAAAACAGCCGAGTGGAGCACCCGGGAAATAGGTGCTGGGGAGAACACTGTAGTCGTTGTAGAGAAACAGATCATATATCGCGTTCCTATCAGGTACTTGCAATATTGTTATTTAGCAGTCTTTAAGGTCACAGGTATCCTGGTTTCTCCATATGATTTAATGACTTTGCATTTCTAACAATTAGGAAAACTGGAGTAGTAGTTCAGTTAGTATCCTTGTATTTTGGTTGATATTAAATAGCCATTCTTGTTGTTTGTCGAGACTGGCAAATCAGAGTATTTACAACTAGTTATTCTATTGAGGAATGAAGTTAGGATCTTCATAGTCATTTATGTTTAAAACATGAATAATTGTACCTTGAGGAATCTGCTATGCAATAATAAGCACTAGAAAACAATCCCATTTGCCAGTCACACAATCTCCAAACTGAATTATCAACAAAGGGTATCTGGACTAGGGCATTTGGAAACTTTCTATATTTAGGATATTGTGTTTTTCTATTCTGATCTGTCCCTCACAATTTTAGATAACATTGTTTCCATGAATTGCTGTCTGGTCTGATAACCATTATTGAAAGAACACACATTCAGACATCCACAACTAGTGCCGATGCACGTTTCACTATGTCTGCTTTATGAAGACAAATGGCTGTAAATTAGTGGAATAATTCTATTTAAGCTAACCACTTCCAATCCAAAGGGTAAATTTATAATCCGACGAATATTGCAACGATTCCGGATGTTTTAGTGCTCCAAACCACTGTATTTCCTTTAGGGAGGGTTGAGGATTGAATCAAAACCGCCACCAACCCACCAGAGAAACTACAGCTTATTTCAATACCTGCTTCTCATAGACTAGTTATCTCAAACATGCTGTTTGAGCTATTATTGTCATTCATAACATAAGAGGAGGCACCATTGACTTATGAATGATTGTTTCAATCATTTAATGATTATGGGCGCAATAATTGTTCATTATACTAATGGGGGTATTATTGTTTTTTAAATTATAGAGGCAATATGAATAATATAATTATATAAAGGGGCATTAATATTTGATTGCTAACAGGGGGAATAATTATTTTGTCCACATAATCATTAAATAATGAATACCACATAATTCATAAGTCAATGGTGTCTCCTCTTACTTTATAGAAAGCAAGATAGCTGAAACAGCATGCTTTTTGAGCAATCTTACCTCTAATAACCACTTATTTTGCTTTAGCTGTTTTGCTGGCGGTTTTACGTTTGTGAAACCACTGCACTTGGGGTAGTAGCCTGGGTAGCTAAGAGTCTGGTGCGGGGGAGGTGCTGTGTTGGCTGAGGGAGTAAATATAATAAACAAGACAGATCGCCAGAATAAACCTCCACCAGGCAGATTCATTTACTATTTACACATTTACTCACATGTAATAATATTGATTAAACATGTGTTTCTCTTTCTACTGTTTGCCACAATAATCTGACACCATAAGATGATCTGTGTATAACATGTATACTATAATACTGTGCTGTGACACAATGCTCTGTGTATTTCATGTACTATATTGTAATTAGAGATGGGCGGGCTCGGTTTCCCGAGATCCGAACCCGCCCGAACTTCACCTCGGTACTCTCGAGCCAATTCGGACTCGAAATCGAGGCAAAACGTCATTGTGACGTCATCGGATCTCGGAGCTCGGTTCTCGCGATATTTGAAATCCATAAATACCCGCCTCCACAGCAATCCATCACCATTTGACAGAGGGAGAGAGCAGGGTTAGGTCGCAGGCAACATTAGAGCAGGGAACATTAGAGCAGGGACAGAGCAATTATTCTTGCAATTCTTATTGCAATTCTTCTAGTAATTATTCTAGCAATTGTTATAGCAGTAAGAGAGGAGGATAGAGGCATTTTTGCAAACATTACCAACTGTTTGGGGTGTCATATTCCCTCCTACAGAAACTATTTTCTGGCTGCAGAAAGTCTTATCTAGCAGCATTATCTATTGAACTACAAGTGCTTTAGAGTGTCCCATATTCCCCAGTGTGAAACTACAATTTTTCTGGTGTTGAAAATCTTATCTAGCAGCACTATCTATTTAACATTTTACACTACAAGTGTTTTGGGATGTCCCATATTCCCCAGTGTGAACCCACAATTTTTCTGGTGTTGAAAGTCTTATCTAGCAGCACTATCTATTTAATATTTTGCACTACAACTCATTTAAATGGATTCAAAGCAGTCCACATATGAGCAGGATCAGCAAGCAGGTGCTGGCACCAGTCCTGATGGTAGTGTTACCAGTACGTCATCTGGTAAAGCCAAAGTAAAAGTACATAGTCTTTTTAAATCCGGCAAAAAAACACACCCAAAATTTTTTTTTACTGTGTTAAAGCGAAAAAGAAGTGTAACTGAGGAAAAGTTAACTGCCAAAAAAAAAAAAATGCCAACATGCCATTCTACACACGCAGTGGCAAAGAAAGAATGAGGCCTTTGCCTTTCTCTATTAGTGGCAGATCAAAAAATGTTACTGAGGGCGTGGCCTGGTAGCCGTTCTGAATGGTCGCATGCTTGCTTTCCCCGGGGGTCCCACCCTTGAATCTGGCATTTGGAGATTGGGGAGACTGTCCCTGGTGTGTTGTGGCACTTCTGTCAGTGTTAATGAAGACCGCGGGGCTAAAGCACATAAAAACCCCCTCACTGACCTCTATCACGCACTCGCTACTCTCCCGAGACTGAGAGCTATTACAGGGTGGAAATATCTGCCTTCTCAGCGATCTCCTGGCTTAATACCCCCCTGGATCTGCTATACGAAAATCAAGCAATGCCCCTCCCCTCCGCGCTGACCGGAAGCTGTGGTTGCCATTCTTGATCTTCTTTTCCGGCGTCATATTGCATGGTCATTACCTGAAGCATCCGCTAGGTGGCGATATTATCCTGGGATTTCCATCTGTCCCATTGTCTGCAGCCAGCTCCTACATACACATCTCTGTGGTCAAGCTCACTCCCTATTCCTACTTCTGATCGGTGACGCTAAGAAAACACTTCAGAACACTGAGTGAGTACCTACTCCATTGATCAGCAGTGAAGGAGTGTTTTCAGTTGAGTGCTTTTAGCCTGTCAGCCTGCTTTGTTTACATAACAGCTTCGGCAGCATCTATATCCTGTCGGGAAGGATTACTATTTTTAGCAGAAGGCACAGATCTCCTACAGGACATTCAAGTGTTCCCAGATTTTTCCCAACACACGGTGGCAAAGCGAAGAGCTTTTCAACCAGTCACAAGAGCTCTAAGAAGTAATGATATTTCCTACAGATGGGGGTTCCCAGTGAAACTGTTGATCCACAGACACAACGTGTTACATATCATAAACTCAGTTGAAGAAGGGACAAAGCTCCTAACGTCCTGGAACCTTCCGGTTACGAAGACTGACCCCAAAGCCAGGACCCACATTTTCAACGACTGGTCTACTCAGGGGGGATCTAGACGTAGAGAATCTCCGTTTTGGGAGGAGCTCCCTAGTTCGATTTGAGTTCTTTCTTGTTTGGACTGAGACCCAAGTACACATTCTTCCTTTAATATCAAAGGTAGTTGTCAGTCAGAGTTATACAAACTCTTTTGGGACTCTTCTCCTTAAGGACAATACAGAAAAGATCCGTTGGAGCAAGCACTTATCAAGTCCATCCAAATATCTCTGGACCTCAGATGAGTGTCCTTAAGTTTTATCCAATAACTTTGGGGACTTAGACGAACGTCTTCAGGTCCTTCTACAGTATATTGAGCGGGTTCCCTAGTTATAAAGTTGAGTGATTGCTCGTTGTTGGATACCCCTCCATTTCTATGTGTATTCGGATCGGATGATGCCTTTTTCTACAGATACGGCCTACCACACAGATGCAGTGACTTCATGGTCTTAAGAGGCTGAGCTATAATGGAGGGATGACTCTGTGCTGACCCACCTTTCAGATAAGGTTCTACTTGAATCACCTCTGCTCTCACCTGTATTTTGTATATTTGTTATAATATTGTTAAAGAGGGCGCTTTAATTGAATACAAAGTTGGTTTCTATAAAATTTGACTACCGTTTATATTTCCTCTCACCGGGATAGTAATTTGGGCTTTTTCATATATAGGAAAAGTGATGCTTGTCTCTTACTAAGTATATATGTACATATATATAAATATATGGGGTCTGATATAAATAATCTCTCTTTTGATAACCTAGTACATGTTATTTCTTTGTGTTTAGGGAGTGTAGAAACACTGTATATTTGTTTGTTATGATATGCATACTTTGAGATAGATTCTGATGTGTGCTCATATTTCTTTACCTGCCTACTCGACTTTAGATGGGTTATGGTTTGGGTTATGCATGCGGGCGGTGGTGCCGACTGGCCCAGGCCGCACACCCCAAATTTGTGAGTTTGCCGGTATCTCCTCTCTCCGGCAAAAATGTTAATCCTATATTTGGGATTATTTCTGTTTCCCCACCCCCAGAGGGGATATATAACCCCCCCTCTTTTGCCCCTCCCCTTACGCATTGGAACACAGCACCTGAAGACAATTACTTTGACTCCATTAAGAGGCCAGGTCATATCTGACCGGTGCCTCATAGATTGCTTATTAGTTGTAATACTTCCAAGCTTAACTCCCCTGCTAAACGAAGACTGGCGTTAACATCATTTCATAAAGTGAAAGCTGACATAATAGCAATTCAGGAGACACACTTTGCTGCCATAGCCCCACCTGTCTTCAGGGACCGCCGGTTTCCTAAATGTTACACTGCGAATGGGCCTCATAAAAAATGCGGTGTTGCCATTCTACTCAGCTCTAAGTGTTCCTTTAAACTTTCCACTACAGTGGAAGATAGGTAGATATCTGATAGTTATAGGACAATTGAATAAGAAATGTATAACTTTAGTGTCATTGTATGCCCCTAACTCCAGACAACTTCACTTCCTGAAAAATATTTTAGCTTTGATTGAAAAGGTTAAAAGAGGCAGTTTGGTGATAATGGGTGATTTCAACCTAGTGGTGGAACCCAAATTAGACAGATCTCTAAAAATAGGATCTAAACACACACAATCCTCTACCACCTCGGATATGGCCCCGGGTATGCTTTTGGCCAAATTTGGATTATACCTACTTTTCTACAGTTCACAATACCTACTCTAGGATTGATCTCATCCTCTCAGACAAATGGTCCTTACAAAATACACATAAAACACAGATTCTCCCAATGTCGTGGTCTGACCATGCTCCTGTGATGTGGACATGGAAATCTAACCGAACGCCCTTTGCGTTACGGCCATAGCGGCTGCCAGAACACCTATTATCCTTGCTTGAGGCAAAATTAGAGATAAAAGATGCTATTCACTCCTTCACACAAACTAATGACCCAGCTGATACCTCGATCTTTACTTACTGATGCGCCCTTAAGGCGGTAGTTCGGGGCAGGATTATTCAAGTAGCTTCTAGATTACATAAGGCGAACTTGTATCTACAGACGAAACTAGAGGCGAAACTTAAACTTTTAGACACCCAGAACAAAACACACCCGTTCAAAGCGCTAAACCTCGAGAGAACGCAGGTCAAAGCAGAATTACAAAAACTTTTTATGCAGCATACCCAAATGGCACTATCTAAGCTATGCCAAAAATATTATGTAGCGGGTAACAGAGCGAGCGGATTGCTGGCACGTAAACTTGGGGGTCTGCAGGCCCGGAATCGTATTAGCACCATTACAAATTCCAAGGGTACTAAGATTACTAACCCTAAAGATATTGCAGACTCTTTTGTAGTTTTCAATACAGACTTATATAATTTACGTGCCGACACCTCTACCCACCAGCCGACAGAACATGATATTGCCACCTTTTTGAGGGATCTCCCCCTGCCAACTATACCCCCCTCTCTCAGGGAAGAACTAAATGCCACTTGGTCCTTAGATGAGATAGATAGGGTCATTAAACAACTCCTTAAGAATAAGGCACCTGGCCCTGACGGATACAGCAACTCATTCTTCTCCCCATTCCAAGATGTACTGTCACCTATCCTTCTTCAACTATATGAGGCCGGGACCCACTCTGGTTCCTTCTCATCTGAGATGTTAGAATCCCATATAGTAGTTATCCCCAAACCTGGAAAAGACCGTACTGATTGCAAGAATTATCGTCCCATAGCCCTTTTAAATTCTGATGTTAAAATATTTGCAAAACTGATTGCTAACAGACTTGCTCCTATCATCCCGAAATTGATCCACCCAGAACAGGTGGGCTTCGTGACAGGTAGACAGGGGCCTGATAATTGAGACGTATACTTAATTTAATAGAACAATGCCATAAGAATAATGATAGCATGTTACTGCTATCCCTGGATGCTGAAAAGGCGTTCGATAGGTTACACTGGTCTTATATGACTCAGGTCCTTCACATCTTCGGGTTTGCCGGCAATATCTTAAAGGCCATATTATCCTTATATTTGAACCCTTCAGCGCGAGTGTATAGTGATGGATTCCTTTCTCTATATTTTTCAATTACTAACGGGACCCGACAGAGCTGCCCAATGTCCCCCATAATATATCTGATGGCCATAGAACCGTTGGCGGCACGGATAAGTCTTGACCAAAGATGCTCAGGTTTAGAGGTGAAAGGGACATCCCATAAAGTGTGCCTATTTGCTGACGACGTGCTCCTATTTGTGACTAACCCGGAGACCTCGCTGCCAGCCATCCAGGACCTGCTGTTACAGTTTGGGAAAGCCTCCCTTTATAAATTGAATGCTTCAAAGACAGAATTCTCCCTATAAATGTCCCGGTAGACACATTACAGGCTTTAAAATATAAATTTAGTTACTCCTGGAAAACTACTGGACTTACTTATCTCGGGATTCAAATAACCCCTCACTTAGATTTAATTATAGAACATAATTTCTCTATATTACATCAACAACTATTGAAGCTTATAGGCTCATGGATGTGCTTTGAGGTCTCTTGGTTAGGCAGGATCTCAGCGTTTAAAATGATGCTTCTCCCTAAATTAATGTACCTATTTTGCATGCTCCCATTTTGTCTTCCTCCGAGGTTGCTAGCCAAGTTGACCTCCCTGTTGAGAACATATATCTTGAAGTCCAAACCCCCCCGTATTGCTATGCAGCGTATGACTAGAGGGAAGCGACAAGGGGGACTGGCCCTCCCTCATCTGACAAAATATCAAGAGTCTTGTATTTTGTCCCAGGTTCGAGACTGGTATCTCCCAAGGGGAATGAAACCTTGGGTAGATCTGGAGTTAGCATGCATTCCAGAATTCCCCTTGATGGATCTTTTATGGATACCTGTTCAGTGGAGACCTCCTGTGGAGACCTTGCCAGCCCTTATCAGAGATACCTTGACTGTGTGGGATCGGTTATGCCGGAGTACCGAGGGGCTGCTGCGTCCTACGAAGGGTGTGTCTCTACAGGTGGTCGCCAAACAAATACCAGATTTGAATCTTTCTGGTTGGATTGATAGGGGTATTCATACTATAGGACACTTGCTGAACTCGGGTGGGCTCTTCTCCTACTCACACCTCAGTGCCCTATATTCGTTGCCCAAAGGCGACTTTTACAAATACCTCCAAATCACGCATCTATTACCTTCCCTACCATTGAGTAATACCCGGCAATAGGCCCTCCCTTAGCCAGGTATTACTCCCCATTAACTAAAGGTAGCAGTAGAGCCAGTATTAGAGCCGCTCCTAAGTCTAAACCTCAGATCCAATGGAATCAGACCTTCAGTTAGATTTGTCAGAAGAAGACTGGGAACATATTTTCGCCAACTCCTTTAAAATGTCCAAGTGCCTTAACCATACTGAGATGCTGGTAAAATTATTGAATAGAATGTATGTTACCCCAGACAAACTTCATAAAATCTGGCCTTCCATATCTCCACTATGTTGGCGTAATTGTTCTGAGCGTGGTGATATTTTCCATATATTTTGGTCATGCCCTGTAGTAAGGCCTATATGGAATAAAGCCTTTCAATTGATAAGCTCAGTCCTTCGTCACTTGGTCCTCCCCACATCAGAGTTAGCCTTATTGCAATACTATCCCCCTACTCTTCCCAGTTGGGATAGATACGTGACAGGCCAGATATTGATAGCAACCAAAGCAGCTATAGCTCAGGCTTGGAAGCAGCCTCTCCCCCCTACCCTGGCCAAGGTGATCTCCAAAATCAATTTCAATTTCGAAATGGAAACCCTGGGTGTCCCATATTTCAAGTCAACATCGTCTCCGCTGATTAAGTGGAGAGCCTGGCACAATTATGTGACAGATGGGGAGGGAAATCTATCACGCTCTCTACCCTCGCCCTCTAATGACGCTGGTGAATGATCTTTTGTTTGTTGGTGTGTAAAGTATTAGTCAAGCCTAATGTATACAACGAATAGTCAGATACATTTGATTTTGAAAAACTTTAACAACCAATAAAAATGTTATTCGTTAAAAAAAAAAAATGTTACTTATTCTTCTACGGTCACTCGTGACCAAGCAATTTGCAGTCCAATAGTGGTGCACAACTACTGTTACACGGGAAAGCAGAGCTGGAAGAAACAGTAAGGCAGTGGACGAAAATATATGCTCAGAATCAGAAATGACACCAATCCCTGTGGAGAGTCCATCAACAGTGGTATGTGTAATCGTGAGCATTCTGATAGTGTACCCAT
Source organism: Mixophyes fleayi (assembly GCF_038048845.1). Lineage (NCBI taxonomy): Eukaryota > Metazoa > Chordata > Amphibia > Anura > Limnodynastidae > Mixophyes > Mixophyes fleayi. Next base: position 236,877,377 of record NC_134403.1, read on the forward strand.
AAAGAGGGGCCCTTTCAGCAGTTCTGCTGATGTGTGCCTGAACAGCCTGAGTGTAGCCGGTGATATACCAATTGAGGATGCCACTTTGGAATTAGAAGAGGATGAGGGGGAGATTTGTGTAGGTGACAAGGGTGCTAATGAGGATGCTGATGAGGATGAGGTTGTTTGTGTAAGTCCTGGACCAGTGGCAGCTGTTCTGGCACGTGACAAGAAAAAGGTCATTGTCATGCCTGGGCATAAAACAAAAAAATCCACTTCTCATGTGTGGAATTATTTCTACCCAAATCCTGACAACAGTTGTATAGCCATTTGTAGTGTATGTCAAGCCACAGTCAGTCGAGAGAGGGACCTTAACCATCTTGAAACCTCATCTATGTTATGCCATTTGACGAGAGTTCATGGCAAAGTGTTGGGAAAAGCTGAAAAAATTCCAAAAAATTACAAGCACTCCATCATCAGCTAGGACCATTCGGTCACCGACATCCCGACGGCTACAAAATACACCCACAACACCATCCTCATTAATATCCTCAGTAGCGCTCGGAGTTAGCCCTGCATCCCACTTATTAAGGCTGGATGACTCCTGCACTATAATTGATTCCTCTGAAGAAAGTGTTGGTCCCATTGCTGCTGCTGTTGCTGCTGTTTGGGGTGAATCGTCATCCCAGAAGAAGGCAAAGAAAAAGAGCAATCCTACATTACAACAATTAACTGTGAAACAATCATTTGCTTGGGGAAGCAAATATGACAGCAGTCACCCAGTCGCCAAGCGAATCACAGACGCCATGGCTACTATGTTAGTGTTAGATCTGCGTCAAATATCCACAATAAACGCAGCTGGTTTTTCACAGTTAATTGAGGTTTTGTGTCCGCATTACAGAATTCCATCATGACACCATTTTTCCCAACTATATGAAAAAGTGTGTAAAAATGTAGAGATTGCACTGAAAATGCCATTCCGCCCACTGTCCACTTAACCACAGATATGTGGACAAGTGGATGTGAGCAAACTAAAGACTATATGACTATGACAGCCCACTGGGTTGGTCATTCGCCTTCACCAGCAGGAATAGCAGCAGAAATGTACACCACTACGTAACATTTGTCACAGGCAGGCCACTCTTTGTATCACCAGCTTCACTAACAGGCATACAGCTGACAATTTGTTACAAAAACTAAGAGATGTGATTGATACATGGCTTGGACTCTCACCATTATATGTCATTTCTGATAACGCCAACAATATTGTGCGAGCATTAAAGCTGGATGAATTCCTTTGAGTAGGTTGTGTGTTGGAGAGCTCCTGCAAACCAAGAAAAGTACTTTCGTTTGATCCAGCAAGGATGGAGGATCTTGGGGGAGGCGAGCAGGAAAGCCCCCAGGTTTCCGGGCTTATTCTACCTGCAGAAAATGTGATCTCCGGGGTAAATTCTTCCCATCTGCAGCCTCAAAACGTCTTAGCCAGCATGGTTGATGACCCCTCTAGCATGGAAAGCTGCAATCAAGCTTCCAGCCTTATTGCAGATGCCCCCCCCCCAAGCAACATCACGGGGGAGATCTTGGGGCCACTGGCTATGACCTTGGGTGAAGAATGCTTCCCCTGCATGAACTTGAATACAGGGGAGACTTTATCTGAGGACCCATCCCATGTACAGGCCCTAGTGAGGCAACTAGGTGCCGGCATTGAACTCCCGCCTGTGAAGTTAAATATGGTGGGGCAAGTGAATGAAGTCAATGTGGTCCCAGTGACTATGCAACTGGGGATCGCGATAGATCCGTCTGTGCCGCTTAACATGTCGGACTCCTATCCGAGTGGTGCAAGTGTACAAGTCCCGGTGCCTACACAACCGAGGACCGTGGGAGGCCCGTCTGTGCAATCTAACAAGCTGGACTCCCCAGCATCCGTGGTACCGCCTGATGAGACCTGTGAAATTACAACTGGTGCAGGTGATCCGGAGTTACCACAAGCAGAAACCCGGGACAGCCTGTCAGTGGATCACGCCGCTGAAGTGGATCCTGGTAGTGTTGACTTACCGGAGTCAGAGGGAGAGGTCGAGGAGCCGATTACCAGTGAACGTCAAGAGGGGCTGATTGCTGATATAGCGAGGATGAAAAGACAAATAACTGCACTAAAAAAAAAGAGCAATAGGGCTTTTAGCACGGATAGAGTAGTTATGCGTTTAGAGATAGAGGAACTTTTAGCTAATTTGTTACTGAAAGAACAAAATCTGCAACGCCTGACTGAGCAACTACAACGCATGGAGTCCTGTAATGTAGATGCCTCGGTCGGTGATCAAGCATGCTTACCTGCTAACCCGGTGATGGATACTACTATTGATGCGGGGGTAGACTCTCTGTATGATAAAATCAGGAGGCAGGAGGGGGAGCCGCCCGAGTAGGAACCCATAGGGGCTGTACCCCTTGAGTCCAGTAAGGATTCTATATCCGCAGGCCGGATCACCCCTATAAGCAACTGTATTGGAATACCTTTTAGCCCGGCACAATCAATAACTATTGATACTATATATGGGCCCCTCCAAGTGACAGAGAGGGCTAAAAAATCTGCTGTCCTAATCGACCAAGTGACCAGGGAAAATGCGGAGAGGTTCCAGGGGGGTCTGGGGGATCAAGCTATGTCCAGTATCAGCGCTGGGGGGGAGTTGGTGGGTCCAATTTCGCCTGCCGTGGCAAGGCATAACCCTGATGTCAGGACTAGCCCTGGGATGGTCATCCCCGTTTGCCCTTCAATTAATCTGGTGCCCCCGGTGTATTGTCAGGGTCCATTAGGTCTAGTTCAGGGGCCAATTTCTTATGCCCGCGTGGTATCGGGTGCACAAAGACCTGTGGTGCCTCCTTTTGGTGGCCCTCTTCCTAGGGGTCCTCAGTTTGGGGGCCCATCTATCACAGGCCAACCCCCCAAGAGAAGGAATGTTGTACAGCTAAGGTACATGGGGAAAGAACCCCCAAATAGAGGTGATTTTCTGAAGGTTTTTTTTTTCCTCCTTTGTTTTCGTCCCAGCAGATCTCTTTGCCTGCATCCATCCCGTCGGGGGCCCCGAGTATGATGTCAGCTTTATGACATATCAGGGGCTGCAGGCGTTTTGGGGCCGATGGGGTGTATGTAGGTGACGGGATCCGTGGGCGAATTTCAAGGCATTTGCTGTCACCAGACAGGAAAGGGTCAAGATTATCATCCTGGTTAGAAACGAGTCTATCCCTGTAGCTGACTTAGCCTTTTGGGTGGGGCGGTACACGTGCCTGGTGTCCCAACTTGTGAAGGTACCTGATCTAAGCCATGGTGTCTGGGGTGGTGGGTGGTCCCCCATGGTAGACCTGCGGTGCACAGAGGCTGGTCTGGTTCATATCCCAAGTGCTGCCTTCCTAGGGAGGGACAGGATTCAGTGCTTTTATCCGGATCAGCCGAGGATGTGCCACTGCTGTGGTGACTTCCGACACCTCAGCGCCAACTGCCCGCATCAAAAGTGTGGGCACTGTAAGGATATCGGGCACGAAACCCGTTCCTGTAGCAGTATTAGATCTAACTTGTGTGGGACAATTGCCATCCCTTCAGTAGATGCCCCCATGCATTCCATAACACAGAGATAGCTGATGAGCTGTTGGTACAGGCTGCTGAGGCGATAGAAGAGGTGCAGAGGGGTGAGGGTGTGGTGAAACCTGTTGATCCAGTCTCCACAGAGGCGCTGAAGTCTATGCCAATCCCCCCCCCTTTCCGACAGGGGCCGAGTGTTGAGCAGCCTGGTCCTAAGTCCAAAACTTCATCTACAGGCAAGGGATGGGTGGAGCCAAAAAAGAGCATTAGGCAGAACAAATCAAGAAGGGAAAAAATCTGGTTTTGTCTAATAAGTTCCAGTTCTTGTCTAGTGAGGGGGAGGAATCAGAGGTGGGGTAGGTTGTAAGAACAAACGAGGAGGATCTAGTTCTTAGACAAAGTACCAGCAGTAAGTTAAGGAAGCGTTCCGGCCCTGTCCTAGGTGATATAGCAGCCTATAAGAAGCCCAAAGATCAATAAAAGTCCCCGAGGGCCTTTCTTAAATCATTGCCCCCCAAGGGTCCTACCTTTGTGGAAGAATTAGCCCCAGCTCCTATTCCCGACCTTGACCCTGATCCGGCCCACCTTCCTGTTTCTCCTGCCTCTACGTCTGCTCTGATCCCTTCTGGGTTGGCTCGGGAGGTATCTCCCTTGGTTGCCGGTTCAGGTTCCATCCCTGCCTCTCCGTCTTGTTTGGTCCTTTCCCATAGCCCGACTTCTATTCTCATCCTTCCTCTCCTTCCTCCTCCTCCCAACCCTGTTCATCCTGTCCCCCCCTTGTATCTCCTGTGAGTCAGTTGTCAGTGATATCGGGAGTCTAGCCCACTAACATTCTGTCTAGTACCCCAACTTCAGAGGCTAAATTGTCAGTTGAGGTGAGCAGTGTTGGGTCTGGTGGGCCCCCCCCTTCTGGTGAAGAGGTTAATCTTCAGGAGGGAGAGGCCTTGCCAGCGGGCCTAGGTTGCAAGAGATAAGGGTCCTTGGATGACGACTCTGCCAAACAGGTAAAAAAGAAGTGAGATGATTCCTACTTTATAGCTCTGAAAGATGGCTTCCCAGCCCATTAGATTTGCCACCATTAATGTGGCATCTATACGTTCCGAGCGAGCTCGCTATATGGCCTTTGATTTTTTCAGCACGGTTGAGGCTGATTTTTTTATTTTTGCAGGAGACCAGATTGAGTCAGCTGGCTGACATTCATAAAGCCAAAAGGGAGTGGAGGTGTGGGCCCTCCTACTGGTCTCTTGCGGCCGAGCCATACGGTGGGGTGGCGGTGCTTTTTACCGGCATGATAACCATCCAGCGAGTTATAGAACTAGAGGTAGGTAGGTGCATGATCTTGGATGTCAATCTGAGGGGGCACGACCTGAGGTTGATTAATGTCTATGGTCCCCAATCCAGGTGAGAAAGGAAGTGCCTTTTCAGTGGGATAAAGCCGTACCTTTTTTCAGCCCGGCAGATAGTCTTTGGTGGTGACTCTAACACTGTCATTAGGACTAAAGACAGGGGAGGTTCAAGGACTTCTCTGGGCTATGACTCCCAATTTTTAGCTAGCATAATTAGGCAGGCTGGTCTGGTGGATGTGCATATTCATCATTTCCCGGACCACACGGGGTTCACCTACTTTAGAGGTAGCTGTAAGTCTAGGATAGATAGGTTTTTCGTTAAGGAGAGCTCGAAAACCTTGGCTCCTGAGCTGAGGCCAGTAGAGTTCTCCGATCACGTTTACCTCTCTGTGTCCTTGAATGCTTCAGAGACTCTTCGGAAGGGTAGGGGCCTCTGGCGCCTGAACTCTAAGCTCCTAGAGGAGGAGGTGATAAGACAGTCCTTTAGGGACTTCTTTGAATCCCAGGAAACACTTTTGGAGGCGGGTTGGAGTAGGTCTGAATGGTGGAAGATGCTTAAAAAGAGGACCCAGGGTTTTTTCTGTGGACTAGTAGCCCGAAATAACTTGTTAAAAGAGAGTACCTACCTAGCACTGAGAAGGAAACTAGGATTCTTGATCTCTGGCCAGGGGGATGGTGAGGAGATCTCCCGAGTGAAGGCTCAGATGAGAGAGATACAATATGACCGGTACGCTTCCTTGATTCTGGAGAGGGACTATGGGAAGTACCATTCGCCCAACCCCTTCCAGAGCTGTAGGAACTCGGTAGATGTTAATGAGGTGAGGGGCTTGCGCGATGCTGGAGGTGTGCTCAGGGAGGATAAGGAGGGCATCCTTGGTGTCGTGCAGTCCTTCTACTCTGATCTCTTGTCGGAGAAGTCACTTGACAGAGAAAAGATGGAGCGGTTTTTGAGGGAGACACCTGGCCTTGAAGTTCTTAGCGGCTCGCTTGAGTGGCAAAACTAAACGTAATTTAAAACTCAGGATCCAAGAACATATCAGAAATATAAAAGACAAGATCGAAAGCCATACAGTATCACAACACTTTAATTTAGAACATGGGTCGGATCCTAAACAGATCAAGTTCATGGCCATTGAAAAAGTAATATTAGGACCGAGGGGGGGTGACCTACAAAAAAAAGTTGGCACAAAGGGAAATGTTTTGGATATTTAAACTTGGCACCCTATCCCCTAGAGGTCTGAACAAAAATTATGAAATTGCTCCTTTCTTATAACCTGTATATCATCATCATCTTTATTTATTTATATAGCGCCACTAATTCTGCAGCGCTGTACAAAGAACTCATTCACATCAGTCCCTGCCCCATTGGAGCTTACAGTCTAAATTTATTATAATGTATTTTATTAAATATGTTTGATCTTTTAAAAAATATCCATTTTTATTGTTCATTTAAGAATGTCTTTTATACTGGGGTATAATACCATTATTAGTATCGTTATTTTTATGTTAATATTATGTTGGCAATAGGTAGGTATTTTTTAAACGTAATATTAATTTTTTTGTATGTAATATGAATTATTTTGTATGCACTTTGTTATTCACTTTGTATTGCACTATAAGAATGCACTTTATATACATTTTTCTAAATTTTTTCTATCTCACAAATGTTAGAGTAATATTGACCACTAGAGGGCTTTTATTCGTTCCTGTGCAAACTGAAAAAAGTTTTTTCTTTATGTGGTTTAACCATCTAACACTAGAGGGCGTTGTTAGTGCCCTTTTTGCAAACTAATAATGCTGGTTTATTTGTAGTTGAATAAAGTTTCCAACTTTGAAAATTCGAGATTTTGCACATGCGCATTAGATGCGCTGAGACGCCGCCAGAAATCTTTTATGGAGCCCGGTCTATTTAAACCTTCAAAGGTAATAACACTTTGCATTTCACTTTATAACTCCTGATGAAGTCTCTTCATTAATCAGAGACGAAACGCGTTGAGTTATTGTTACTATTTCTGGCTGGAGGGTCTGATATCATCCTCTTGCTTGCCTTTCATTTATTTTTTTGCGATTATATGCTTTATAATTCCAGGACTCTGGTAATTGTGCCGGCTGAAGGGTCTGAGATATTGATACTATTCTCTTTTTTGGCGATTCTATGCTATATGGTTCCAGGATTCCGGTAATTGTGCCGGCTGGAGGGTCTGATATGTAGCTATATATTTGCTCCTGTCTTTTATATTTATTATTACCTCTGTTTGTGGCATGAGATATACATATATGCCTGAATATACTATTGGCATCTGAATCTGCAATATAGATGCATTTTTATTGTAGTTTTATGAGAGATCATTAAATAGATTTTTATTTTATTTACTTATTGTCATTTTTATAAATGCAAGAAACATCTGGACAAGATATTTTGAGACAAGGTTTATTATATCACATTGTTCTGGTACGCAAATTACTATTGGAACGTTTTCTCAGAGAAGTGTTATATATATATTTGAAGATAATGCACTATTGTGCGGTTATGTCTGTCTTCTCTTTGGCATCCATGTAAACGAATCTGACATCCAAAAGGAAGATCTGCTGAGAGATCCAGTGCCAGTGACAACAGATACAGATAAGCATACATTTACATCTTTCTGGTATGCAGATTTATTGCAGTGTCTAATGATGAAAAGTTTCCAATTTTAAAAGGGTATTACACTATTATGTGCTTTTTTTCTCCATTTTCTCTGTGTAAGTACCTGATCTCCCAAGTTGTTCCTGAAAGGAGATTAATACCTAGAAGAACCATCTATAACCTTTGAAGTGTCTATTATCATCAGCATTCTGGTACGCATATTGTTGAATACATCTATCCAAATAAGGCGCCTACTTCATATCTACCTGTTTTATATATATATATATATATATATATATATATATATATATATTGATGCAAACAAAAGATACCACATAAGAGGGGGCGCGTAACCCTATTCTGTATACAGTCACTTGGCGGAATTAATACACCCAAAGTCCAATGTACAGGAGGCAGCCAGTTCCAAAACAGAAGGTAAGTCTGGAAAATCTATAGAGGAATAAAGGAAACACGGCGCCACATAGTGTATTACCACAATATTAATACGTAATATAGTGAGAGAAGATAAGATGTGATAAGTCAGACGCACACTCAAGACTTGTTACAACTCTCCAATATGAAGGATGGAACCGAAAAGGTGATTAGAGATACACACATGTGACAGCACACTGTATCCAATGCCACAAATAAAATCACCAATAACCATATATCTGCGTACCAGATGGTAGAACTAGAAGGTGTAAGTATCTGTTGAAATGGTGTCTCCAAAGCTGTACAGATGTTACCAGTAACGTCACTCATCGAAATGAATAATCTCGTTAGGACTGGAACCTCAGCATCATAGGAGCAATAAAAAACTCATATAGTGTAATATTGTAAAAATCAGATTTTACTAATAAGCAGTAAGTATCACACTTACATAAAAACACAAGGTAAAAAGCATATAATGGTATCTTTTGTACTCATTTGGGATGCATTCAGAGATATATAGATAGATTTCAATCATTTATAGATGAATCTCCACAGCGCTCCCGCCACGCTAGTACCACGATGTCCAAACGATAATAAAAAGTCCTCAGACACTCCTCAACGCGTTTCGTCTGTTAAATGTTCAGACTTCATCAGGAGGTGAAAATTGAATGATGAAGACGCTGGGATCTCCAGCGTCTTTTTAAATAATGTCCAGCGCCATTTTTGAGCATGCGCAGTAGCGTCTATGACGCGCGCATTACTAAAATCACATGAGTGACTTGTCAGTCACATGGTTACCTCTAGTGGTGAGCACCAGAACCTAGAGGATGCTTATTATAATAAAAAATGTCCACATTAGAGCATCCGAAAAATAATAATACAGCTTGGAATTAACAATCAAAGATATCAGCTAATGTCTGATCTCCTATATATCAATCAAAGCACTGTCTCAACAGTACAAATACAATAAAAATAACATAATACATATATGGTACCCAACATAAAACAGTGTACAAATAGTCTAGAATGTGGGTCATTAATAAAAATCAATGTAATCCACTAAAAATGAAAAAATATCTGTCAATTAGTAGAAAACTATACAAGCATGAACAGTACATAAATAAATTATAACATATTACATAACCCAGCACATAGAATAATGCTGGCTAATCAGCAGTAATCTAAATACAAATTATAAAGACACTAAATAGTGTATATACATAGGGCTTATAAAAATTATTATTGAGGAATAAGAATGCATCTAAAGATGGTATGTATCTAAACATATTAAGATTACATACGCCACATAAGCAATCTAACAAAAAATACACAGGTTAGATACCTAACACAGTACAAACATTGAAAAGCAATAATAATAATGATATACCATATTACTTGAGTAGTAATCAGAAAGCTAGCAAGCACACAATAGCTAACAATGACTCGATACATATTTCAAGTGCATGAAGTGCAATTATAAACATTTCTATGAGGAAACCTCAAGACCCAATTAAGTAGGAATCATGCCATCAATAAGAAAATGACAAACGTTAAATATAAATATAAAAGTAACACCACACATCTACTGACCATAATCTAGACTAATTTGAATACTATCCTGACAATAATAAAGTAAGTATAAATATATATACCGGGAAATTACTCATAGGAATGGAGCTCATAGCTGTCATTGAGACCAAAAGGGGTAAGTGTATTCAGTGTAAATATCCAGTACATTTCTCGTTGAGATAGCTTCTTCTGTAAATCACCACCTCTAGGTCCTAGTTCTACCTTCTCTATAGCCATAAACTTAATGGATAAAGGATCTGCTTGGTGTCTCTCTGAAAAATGTCTAGACACAGAGTGACTAAGAACCCTATTTTCTTGTTTCTGACATGTTCTTGTATGCGGATTTTCAAAAATCTCTTGGTCTTACCAACATACTTAAGACCACAATCACATTCAAGGAGATAAATGACCGAAGACGAAAAGCAATTTAGAAGTCCTTTCACATGAAACTTCACACTGTTACTTGAATCATAAAAGATTTTACTAATAGGGAGCGAATATTTACAAATACTACAATGGTTGCAACGCACACTCCCTTTAGTACTTAAAAAAGAAGGGGTGGCAGTAGCAGGATGTTCTCTGAGTCTGCTAGGCGCCAGAATGTCTTTTAGATTACAACCTTTTTTAAAAACAATGTTGGGTTTAGCAGGAAGTACCTCATGTAATATTGGGTCCTTCATTAGAACACCCCAATGTTTGTTAAGGACAGCTCTAATATGTCCTTCCTTGCTGTTATAGGTGGTAACAAAAGGAGCAATGAATTCTTTATTAACAGGTGTAGTATATTGGAGGAGACTAGAGCATTCCAAGTTCTTTGTTTTCTCTAGTGCCTCCACTAAAAGAGTATCTGGGTATCCCCTAAGTCTAAACCTCTCTGCATAAAGGTCAAGTTGAGCATTACAAAATGTTTCTTCACTACAGTTACGTTTGATTCGATGAAATTGAGAGTATGGTATATTTTGTTTGCATTTTTTCACATGAGAGCTATTAAAATGCAAATAACTGTTAGTGTTAACTGGTTTCATTGAAGCATGAAGAGGATAGGAAGAATTGTGTATTGGAAGGCACTCAGCGATCTTCTTGTTAACAATAAAAAAACTTTTACTTTATTAATATACTTAAAATATTATATTTTAAGTATATTAATAAAGTAAAAGTTTTTTATTGTTAACAAGAAGATCGCTGAGTGCCTTCCAATACACAATTCTTCCTATCCTCTTCATGCTTCAATAATAGCTATCTGTGTAATAGTGCACCACCCAGTAAATTATTCCAACATTTATAATTATATTTTGATACTGGAATAGCGATACCTAGTGCAGTGGTACCCTCCTTTTAGTATATTAACTGGTTTCATGTAATTACGGGTTATGATGGCATCTCCTTGTCCCAAAAGAATCAAATCTAGAAATTCAATCTGGGTTTTATCATATTTCATAGTGAATTTCAAATTGAAATCATTCTGGCCTATATACAAAAAGAAGTCCTGAAGACCTACAATGTCACCCTTCCATATCAAGACGATATCATCGATATACCTCTTATATAATACAATACTATCAGAAAAGTATTTTGATGAATATATATATTGCTCCTCCCACATACCCATAAAAATGTTGGCAAAATTTGGTGCAAAAACTGTGCCCATAGCGGTACCACACGTTTGTAAATAAAATTTGTTGGAGAATGAGAAATAATTATGTGTAAGTATAAAACGGATAAGAGTACATACAAACTCTTGGTGTATATTAGATAAACTATTACCCATCTCCAACATAAGTTTGACAGCCATAATTCCTTTATCATGTTCAATTGAAGTGTAAAGGGCCTGAACATCTATGGTGACCCAATATAGGTCATCCGCCCATTTATGATTTTGAAGAATTTGCAAAATATGGGTAGTGTCCTTAATATAGGATTTCAGAGATTGCACATGTTCACGAAGGAAAACATCAACATACTTTGAGACATTGGAGGTCAATGAGTCAATGCCTGCTACTATTGGCCTGCCAGGTGGATTTACCAAATTTTTATGAATTTTTGGCAAATGATAGAAAATGGGCAACACGGGATATTTTCTATCATTATGTGGAAATATGGCAAGAGAATTAATCAAAGATCTGATCTTTGCCAAAAAAAATTTGAGGAAAAAAATGTACCTGTAGAACTTGATAATGATTTGGATAGTTTATTTTGGGACTTAGAGAAATCTCTTATTAAAGAGAACAAAATTTGGTGGGACATTAGGAGTATGGAGAACTATGTCAAGGTTAATCGCATACCAAGAGGCCTAAGGATTAATAAATCACCTACTTTTGGGATAGATAATCCTGATTTTATTACAGCTTGGGATAACATCTTACATGAATGTTCCTGTAGTTTAATTCAACTGATTATACAGGAGAAAAAGAAAATGTTTCATAATCTGGAGAAGGATATCAATGATAAAGAGGCTAATCACTCATGTGATTTTAGTAATGCGCGCATCATAGACGCTACTGCGCATGCTCAAAAATGGCGCTGGACATTATTTAAAAAGACGCTGGAGATCCCAGCGTCTTCATCATTCAATTTTCCCCTCCTGATGAAGTCTGAACATTTTACAGACGAAACGTGTTGAGGAGTGTCTGAGGACATTTTATTATCGTTTGGACATCGTGGTACTAGCGTGGCGGGAGCGCTGTGGAGATTCATCTATAAATGATTGAAATCTATCTATATATCTCTGAATGCATCCCAAATGAGTACCAAAAGATACCATTATATGCTTTTTACCTTGTGTTTTTATGTAAGTGTGATACTTACTGCTTATTAGTAAAATCTGATTTTTACAATATTACACTATATGAGTTTTTTTTTGCTCCTATGATGCTGAGGTTCCAGTCCTAACGAGATTATTCATTTGGATAAGTGACGTTACTGGTAACATCTGTACAGCTTTGGAGACACCATTTCAACAGATACTTACACCTTCTAGTTCTACCATCTGGTACGCAGATATATGGTTATTGGTGATTTTATTTGTGGCATTGGATACAGTGTGCTGTCACGTGTGTGTATCTCTAATCACCTTTTCGGTTCCATCCTTCATATTGGAGAGTTGTAACAAGACTTGAGTGTGCGTCTGACTTATCACACCTTATCTTCTCTCACTATATTACGTATTTATATTGTGGTAATACACTATGTGGCGCCGTGTTTCCTTTATTCCTCTATTTATATATATATATATATATATATATATATATATATGATGCTACTGTAGCTCAAGTTGCCACTAACATGTGTGAGAGTATAAAGCAATTAATGGTTATTAAAATGTACAAATATATGTGTAAAATACCTTAAAAACAATGCTAGATACTGTTATGAAAACCAGTGCGTCATAAACGTATAAAACAAGTGACAAGGTCTTCACCTATAGCAGCCGCCTTTCCCGTAGAGACTAGTTACGCTCACAGGTACTCAGATGCCCCCAGGTCTTAAACTCTAAGTAGTATAAGTTTATACTCACAAGGCTGCGCACAGATACACGGAATGGAGGCAGGCCAACGATCTTGCAGACTGGACGGAACACCTGAGGCGATGTCGGGTACCAGCAGGCTCAGGGTCACAGGAAAAGGTTCAGATCCAGGGACAGGTGATAGGTCAAGGTCACAGGCAAAGGTTTACGATCCCGGGACAGGCAATAGGTCATACACGGAAAATCCAAACAGAAGTACACAGCAGCAAGGTACAGGAGCAGGCTCCACACTGGGACACAGAACTATAACCAGCAGGGAGGCTAGGCCCTCCCTGCCTAATAAACAGGCACTGGCCAATGGGGGCACTGCACTAATCAGCCCGCGTGACGCGGCGCAATCAACTGTATCGTCCCGACCGTTGCCTCGGCAACGGCCGGAACGGGAAGTGGAAGTGACGTCCCGATAGTCATAGCGACGGCTGGGACGCTGGTGGGTGAGTCGCAGCACCTGCGCACCGCCGTAGCTCGTAACAGTACCACTTCCTGAGGAGGGGTCAAGGAACCCCGACATCCACTTTTTCCCGGGAACCGTTTAAAGAATTCCTTAAGGAGTCTGTGAGCATGCAGGCATCTCTGGGAAACCAAAGAGCGGTCTTCTGGGCCGTAGCCCTTCCAATGGACCAGAAAATGGATTTGTTCCTGAACCCTCTTGGAGTCGAGAATCTTCTCCACAAAAAATTCATGAGAACCATGCAATTTGACTGGTTGAGGTTTTGATGGTTTATGAGTTTGAAATCTGGATGACGAGACAAGAGGTTTCAAGAGGGAACAGTGGAATGTATTAGGGATTTTTAACGTGGATGGAAGCTTGAGCCTGAAAGCATCCGAGTTGACTTTCTTAATAATAGAGAAGGGTCTAATGAACCTAAGTCCCAATTTCTTGCAGGGTTGTTTGATTCTTATATTGCAAGTGGAGAGCCAGACTTTGTCTCCTACTTTAAAAGAACATCTCCTGCGATGACGATCTCCAAAAAATTTTGCTCGATAGGAGGCCTGAAGCAGAGCGGAATGGACCTTCTTCCAAATAATATAATAAGATGAGAGACAATAGGATGTGTACCAAAGGAACCAGATGAATTGATCTCAGAAAGGGAATTAGACCTAGGATGAAAGCCAAAATTACAGTAAAATGGAGACATGCGGGTGGAATAATGGCAGGAATTATTGTAAGCAAGCTCAGCCCACGGGAGTAACGACGACCAGTTGCTATGGAATTTGGAGGTGTATAGTCGAAGGAATTGTTCCAGAGACTGGTTGACTCTTTCAGTCTGACCGTTAGATTGTGGATGATAGGCGGATGATAGACTGATGTTGATGAACAGGTGGGTGCAGAAGGATCTCCAAAATTGGTCAATGAATTGAGACCCGCGGTCCGAAACCCGTGGAGACAAAAGACATGGTGGATGAACAATGATGCCAGGTTGTGGGCATTAAGTAGCCCTGCCAACGTAATAAAGTGGGCCATTTTGCTAAACCGATCGACCACCACCCAAATAGTAGTATGACCAGATGAGCAGGGTAGATAAATAAAATAAAATCCATTGAGAGATGTGACCAAGGCTTAGTTGGAGTAGGAAAAGGCATGAGTTGACCCAATGGACAACTTCTGGCAGACCTTTTCCTGGCACAATTCCTGCAGGAGAGGACGAATTCTTTGATGTCAGAAGATAAGGTGGGCCACCAAGCAGAACGCAGAAGAATTTCAGTGGTCTTGAAAATGCCTGGATGACCAGCACTTTTATTTTCATGGGCTTCAGATAACACAGTTTTTCTGAGGTGAATAGGCACAAACAACTTGCCCAACGGAGTCTCGGGAGGAGCAATTTTCTGGAACTGGCGGAGAACAGCCCCTAGATCCTGAGTCAGTCCTACATGGATAGAAGCTGGAGGAATGATAGGAAGGGGAACAGCAGGCGGAGCGTGAGAAGAACTGAAACTTCGTGAGAGAGCATCCGCTTTAATGTTCTTGGAGCCCAGTCTGTATGAGATCACAAACTTAAAGCGAGTAAAAAACAATGCCCATCGTGCTTGCATAGAATTTAAGCATTTAGCGGATTCAATAAATAGTAGATTTTTGTGATCCGTGAGTACAGAGATGACATGGACTGCCCCTTCTAGCCAGTGTCGCCATTCTTCAAATGCCCACTTTATGGCTAAGAGTTCACGATTGCCCACATCATAATTAATCTCAGCAGAAGAGAATTTCCGTGAAAAGTAGGCACACAGATGTAATTTATGGTCTCGAGGATGCTTCTGGGACAGAACAGCACCCGCACCTATATCAGAGGTGTCTACTTCAATGACGAAAGGCAATTCAGTATTGGGGTGTCTCAAGACTGGAGACGAGGCAAAAGCTGATTTTAAGGCTTCAAAAGAGGTTATGGCATCAGGGGTCCAATTGGTGGCGTCGGCCCCTTTCCGGGTTAAAGCAGTAATAGGAGCGACAAGATTTGAAAAGGAATGAATGAATCTCCGGTAATAATTTGCGAAGCCCAAAAATCTCTGGATGGCCTTCAGATTAGTTGGGCGTACTCATTCCAAGATTGCTTGAACCTTGCTAGGATTCATTAAGAATCCATCCGGAGATATAATGTATCCAAGGA
Organism: Mixophyes fleayi; assembly: GCF_038048845.1. NCBI lineage: Eukaryota > Metazoa > Chordata > Amphibia > Anura > Limnodynastidae > Mixophyes > Mixophyes fleayi. The sequence goes on from NC_134403.1 coordinate 236,893,026, forward strand.
AAGAGACTTTCTGGACCTCAAATTCACATTTCTCTAGCTTGGCGAATAATTGATGCTGCCGAAGCTTGAGGAGGACCTGTTTCACATGATAGCGGTGTTGAGCCAAGGACTGAGAAAAGATCAAGATGTCATCCAGGCATACCACAACGAAGTGACCTAGGAATTCCCTGAGAACATCATTAATTAGGTCCTGGAAAACAGTGGGTGCATTGCATAAACCGAAAGGCATGACCAAATATTCATAGTGACCTGAATGAGTGTTTCATTCGTCCCTATCTCTGATACAAATAAGGTTATAAGCACCGCGTAAGTCAATCTTGGTAAATACTGAAGCACTTCTAAGCTGATCGAAGAGGACTGATATGAGTGGGAGCGGGTACGTGTTTTTAATGGTAATTTTATTCAACCCGCGGTAGTCTATTCAGGGTCGAAGCGTCCCATCTTTTTTTGAGAGGAAGAAGAATCCGGCTCCGATAGAAGATCTAGAAGGCCTGATAAAGCCTCTTTTGAGATTCTCCATAATATAATCTTCCATGGCTTGAGTTTCCGGTACAGAGAGAGAGTATAATCGTCCCTTTGGGAGCTTAAAGCCTGGAAATAGGAAGATGGCGCAGTCGTAACTGCGATGTGGAGGCAAGGTGTCAGCTGCCTGTTTGGAGAATACATCCCGAAATTCATGATATGGTAGAGGCAGCTGGTCTAATGGAACCTGGAGTAACCGAACAGGCAGAGATAAACAGGATGAGGAGCAGAAGGGGCTCCAGTGAATGATATCGCCCTTGTTCCAATCGATGATAGGACTATGGAGCTGCAGCCAGGGGTGCCCAAGGATTACAGGAACAGAAGGGCATTTAGTAAGGAAAAACGACAGGTTCTCAGTATGTAGTGCCCCCATGGTGAGCTGCAACAGAGGTGTCTGTGAGCATATTTTCCCGCCTGGTAAAGGACCACCATCTAGACCACAGACAGCGATGGGTGACTTCAGCTTAACAGTAGGAATTCCCAGGGAACGGGCAAAATCCAGATCCAAGAAATTTCCAGCGGCACCACTGTCTAAGAAGGCAGTGACAGGGGTAGATTTATCACCAAAGGAAATCTCCGCAGGAATCAAAAGCGCATTTTTGGAAGAAATAATTTGCAGACCTAGATGAACCTCTTCCACGTTCTCTAGGCCTGTTCTTTTCCCGACTTATCTCATTTGTTGGGACAGCTTTGGAGGAGGTGACCCCTGTTGCCACAGTATAGGCAGAGGCTTAACGTACGTCTCGGGTTTTTTCTTCTGACGTGAGCCGATAAGCACCTAGCTGCATGGGCTCAGTGGCTTCAAATTGTGCTGCAGGAGGAGTAAGAAAAGAGCACGAGGAAATAGAGGTATCCCTCTCAACCTTTCTTTCTTTAAACCTGCAATCAATCTTGATGACCAGTTGCATCAGATTCTCCAGTGTAGCTGGTACAGGGTATTGCACCAGATAGTCTTTTATCTGTTCGGAAATGCCTAAACGGAACTGGCTCCGGAGTGCTGGGTCATTCCACTCGCTGTCCGTGGACCAGCATCTAAACTCCGCAAAGTATTCCTCATTAGTGCGTCGACCCTGTTTCAGGGCTCTGAGAAGTGATTCAGCCGAGGCAACTCTGTCCGGATCCTCATAGAGCAGTCCTAGAGCATCAAAGAAGGCGTCAACAGACTGTAACTGAGGACTAGTAGAGGCAAGGCTGAATGCCCAGGACTGTGGGTCTCCATGCAGAAGGGATATGATGATGCCCACCTTCTGAAGCTCCGATCCAGACGAGCGAGGCCTAAGGCAGAAGTACAGCTTGCAACTTTCCTTAAAATTGCGAAATAGGGTTCTATCTCTGGAGAACCGGTCTGGTAGGTTCAATTTAGGTTCTGCATAAAAAGCCAAGGGAGCTTGCTGGGCTTGTGAGGCTCTAGCAGTTTCCTCTTGCGCAGACAACCGATGCAAGAGGCCTTGGACCATCTGGGATAGTGTTTGAATTTGGCCCGCCAAATCTTGAGCAGGAGAAAGATTTGTCCCACTTTCATCCATGGGAGCAGTACCACTCTTCACTGGCCGGTTATAATGTTACAACAACCAGTGCGGCATAAACTTATAGAACAGGTGACGAGGTCTTCACCTATAGCAGCCGCCTTTCCCGTAGAGACTGGTTACACTCACAAGTACTCAGATGCCCCCAGGTCTTAAACTCTAAGTAGTATAAGTTTATACTCACAATGCTGCGCACAGATACACGGAACGGAGACAGGCCAGCGATCTTGAAGACTGGACGGAACACCCGAGGCGATGTCAGGGACCAGCAGGGTCAGGGTCACAGGAAAATGTTCAGATCCAGGGACAGGCGATAGGTCAAGGTCACAGGCAACGGTTCACGGTCCAGGGACAGGCAATAGGTCAAGGTCACAGGCAAAGGTTCACGATCCAGGGACAGGCAATAGGTCATACACGGAAAATCCAAACAGACATACACAGCAGCAAGGTACAGGAGCAGGCTACACACTGGGACACAGAACTAGGCCCTCCCTGCCTAATTAACAGGCACTGGCCAATGGGGGCACTGCACTAATCAGCCCTAGGGGCTGTCATAATAATGGGCACCTGGGAGTAGCGCGCACGCCCGGCTGACCTATTGCCGGGACGCGGCGCAATCAACTGTAGCGTCCTGACCGTTGCCTAGGCAACGACCACGGGAAGTGTAAGTGACGTTCCGGTCGTCATAGCGATGGCCGGGACGCACGTGAGTGAGTCGCGGCGGCTGGGCACCGCCGTGGCTCATAACAGATACAGGACTACGCCTTGAAGAAAAACAAGTGTTTCCTATGGAACAGACAATAGCAGGATGCCAGACAGCTAAAAACGGCCTGGAGGAAAACCACGTGGTACTGGATAAAGGATATTGCCTTATATGTATTTATTGTTGCAAAGAAATATTTGCTGAGCTAAAGAGATTTCCTTATATTTACTTGTTGTTAACCAAGTAATGCTGGACCTTAGGTATAAATAAAGGGCCAGTCTGAAAAGACCCTCAGAGCTGATTTTGAAACTGCAACACCTTGTTTGTGTTTCACTTCTTTCTCTCCTGTCGACAGAATTATGATAATAGGAAATCAGGTTATCAGAGATCAATAATGGGGGCACCAAGCCTCGGTACCCCGACACATGTGTACTCATGGCCAGGGTATAGTGTCACGCTGGTGTAGCTGAAGTTGCCAATGACTGGTATTTGCGCAACTAGACTGAGAGGCGCAGTGTCTAACGCACCCCCAGTATTTATAAGGGACCCCCACCAAGCGGTATGGGCTTGGCTGCCTGAGCTGCGCAGGTTGCAGTACTCCCAGTTAGTCACCAGTGCAATGGATCATAATAGGAATAGTCGAACAAGCCGGGTTAATAGCCAACTATGGTGAGATACAAAATGGAAATACAAGAGAGTGGTCAGAGGTACCCAAAATCAGGAGCCGTGTGGACAATGCAGTACTGAATCACTAGAGCAGAAGGATAGTCACGAAACAAGCCAGGGGCCAGAATCCAAAACAGCAAACAACAGGAGCAGGGAACAGGACACAATAACGCTGGAGGTTGGTGAACCAATACTCTGGCAAGGCATTGGTGAAATTGAGGTCCTAGTATAGGAGGAAGTGAGCCCTGATAGGAGGACAGAGATTTTGGCGGTCAGAGCACAGCTGACCATCGACTGCGCCATTGAACAAGCGTCCCATTGCTAGGCAACAGGACGCGGCTGTAATGTGCATGCGGCTGCTGCAGGAGTCCTGAATCCGGAAGAGTGTCCCATTGCTAGGCACTGTGACGCTAACAATAAGTAAGACAGGCGTCCGTTCCCCAACACCTAGGAGAAGCACGGGGACAGCGCCTGACATTACCCCCTCCATTCTCTCGAAAGTAGCTGTTAGTCTTTTCTGAAATTCAGCCATGAGACGGGGGGCATGGAGATCTGCCTTGTTAACCCATGATCTTACTTTGAGTCCGTAACCTTTCCAATGGACCAAGAATTGGACTTTGCCCCTGAGAGTACTTGTTGTGAGAATGCGTTCTACCTGGAGGAGATCTATTGCTAAATTCATTCAGTATGAACAGTTTCAACAGCGAAATATGGAATTAATTGTGTATCTGGGGAGAGGGTGGTAACCGGAGTTTAAAGGTTACTGAATTAATTAGATGGGAAATAGGGAATGGGCCAATTTAACAAGGTGCTAATTTTATGGATGATGCTTTGGGCTTGAAATTGCCGGTAGATAACCATACTTTATCACCCACAAGGAGCACAGGAAATTTTATCCGATGACGGTCCGCAAAATATTTGTAGCAGTCTGAGGTCTGCTGTAATTTAGTCTGTACCTGGGACCAAATGTCACTCACCGGACCGTGAGTGCCTCTTCCCGGACATTTAGGAACCGTGGCCGTCCACCATCCTGAGGGTCTGCGCATGCGCAGCCCTTTTCTATACTTCAGTGTATACCCCTTTAACTTAATTGGCAGATCAGGCAACCTCCCTATATTAAGCACCTGTGGTCACCACCACGTTGCCTGATCTTGGAGTCTCATTCCTCATGAGTCTCTGAAGGTGTTCCTGTATTACTCGTGTATTCAGCGCTGCTGATTCCTGTGGTTTCCAAACCACTTCTACTACTGTGTTTCCAAACTACTTCTACTACTGTGCTTCCATTCCACTTCTACCATCAACTGTATCATCAAGACTGTTTGCTCATCGCTATCCGCTGCCTCCGTGCACTCCAGCTTCTACCTCACTCACCTGCTTCTCATCAAGTCTGTTTGCTGATTTCTATCCGCTGCCTCTGTGCACTACAGTCTCCTGCTTGCAACTCGCCTGTGTTCAACATCGTGACTGCCAGCTGATTACTATCCGCTGCCTCCGTGCACTATAGTCTCATCTCATCTTTGCTGTGACTTCCTCGAGACTGCCGCTTTCATTACCATCTGCTACACTTCGTGATCAACAGCTCCTGCCCTGCGCTGCACTCCTGTTTCCCATCGCTGTTGGTTCCTGTGGTTGCTACTGGTTACCTCCGTGTGCCGCTGAGTCCTGCTGCGGTGGTCAACGCTATCGTCCATCTCCTGCTGATCCACTCTCCACGCCTTCACGTGTTCCACTGGTCTCTACCCTCCTGTCAGCATTGGATTTGTATCTCATCTACTACCCTCTGCTGGATCATCTCCATTCTCCTGGGTCCCCTATGAGTCCAGTTCCACGTGTTGCTGACTCCTGTGGATTCGTGTCCCTGTTGGTCTACTCACCTGTGCGCTGCACCTGCTAGACCGCTGCTTCACCTATCCAGGGACGTCCTATCCAGTCGGCCTCCAGCCGCTCAGGTACCGCTGCAATCCCATCTGACTGCTACTGCTGAACCACGGTATGCATACTTCTCATTGACTGTGCTGTGTATTGCATATCTTGCTGGACTGTGTTTGGTTCTCTCTGGAGTCTGCTATCCGCTGAGTCTATTGCCATCATTGACTGTGTTATCATTGTGCTGGACTACTTCAAGAGACTTTCTAGATTGCAGATCTGATCAGTCATTTATATATATATATATCTATATTGTGCATATTACTGTGGATCGTGTATAAGGTGCCTGTGTATATCCTGTGTTGCAGTCTTCCCCCGTGCACCTCCTCACATATATATTCAGTGGTACAACTTGCTGATGTCAGACCACTGATCCCTGTTTCCGGTATCACCTGTTCCATTATCCTCTCACATAGCAGTGGTACAACTTGCTACCGCAGACCACTGACTACCTGGATACCTCCACTTGGATTCCATTCCTTCACTCAGACAGCGGTACAACTTGCTACCCGCAGACCGCTGACTCTCATCACCTCCTTGTTTCTGTTGGACATTCCTCCTCACTATAGCAGTGGTACAACTTGCTATCGCAGACCACTGACTACCTTCACGTGTCCTTGTCCATACAGTTCCTTGTGTATCATTACCTCATTATTACCAGTGTTGCTAGTCATAGACTTTCCTGAGCATCTCATCGGCCATCATTTCATGTTCCGTGATCACCCAGCTACCAGAGTACCCTAGTACCATCTACATTGCTCTGGTAAGCCTACCATCTGGTGATCCCTGGGTAAAGACTCCTAGTGCCCGTGACAGTAAGATCAGGCCATGACAGACCCAGATGTGGAACCTACCGCCAAAGAGATGCTGCAACATCTGGTTAGCCGTGTGGAGCAACAGGATGCCCGCCAACAGCTGTTACTTCAGTGTTATCAGTCATTAACCTCCCAAGGAACATCTGGACAGACTGTGACAGCTACTACTGAAGCTCCTGTGCTTTCCTCTGTTTCCCCATTGCCATCCCAGGTGTCTATAGCTTCCACGCTTCACCTGCCTACTCCGTCAAAGTACGATGGAGACCCCAAAACTTGTAGGGGTTTCCTTAACCAATGTTCAGTCCATTTTGAGCTCCAACCTCAAAATTTTTCTACCCATCGTTCCAGAGTGGCCTATCTTATCTCTTTGTTTTCAGGACAAGCCCTGGCTTGGGCCTCCCCTCTGTGGGAGAGGAACGATCCAATATTACAAGATAGTGCCAAATTCATTTCTACATTCCGAAGTGTGTTCGATGAACCAGGTCGTGTGACCTCCGCTGCTTCCAGCATCCTCCGTCTGCGACAAGGATCTCATACTGTAGGCCAGTACGTCATTCAATTTAGGATCTTAGCCTCTGAACTTCAGTGGAACACTGAAGCCCTAGTTGCCGCCTTCTGGCAGGGGCTTTCCGATAAAATTAAAGATGCACTGACTACCCAAGAGCTTCCTTCGTCACTTGAAGATTTGATCTCTCTATGCCATCGTGTTGATATGAGATTTCGTGAAAGAGAGGCTGAGAAAACGACTTCTGCTAAAGCACCTTTTCGCTCTAACCCTCAATTTCGTCCAGTGTCACCTGCTGTGATTCCCATGGAGATAGGACGTTCCAAGTTATCTTCTGAAGAGAGGAAACGAAGAGTCAAGAATAGACTCTGTATCTATTGTGCTGATTCCACTCATGTCCTCAGCTCCTGCCCTAAGAGATCGGGAAATGCCAGGCCCTAACTAGTTCTGGAGAGGTGAAGTTAGGGTCCCTGGAGTCCTCTCCATCGTCTATGAAATCTAAAGTCTGCGCTTTTGATGTGACTATTTCCTTTGCTACCAAAACCTTTGAGTCACAGGCATTGATTGATTCCGGAGCAGCAGGAAATTTTATTTCCAAATCGTTAGTTAATCAATGGTCTCTACCAATGACTACCTTAAAAACTCCCATTACTGTGACGGCTATCGATGGATCACGTCTCATCAACGGTCTCATCACCCAGAGTACGTCTCCAGTAACCCTTCAGATTGGTGCTCTGCATCATGAAGAGATATCGTTTTTAATTCTTCCTGTTACGACAAGTCCGATTGTCCTAGGCCTTCCATGGCTTCAGTGTCACTCTCCCCAGATTGACTGGCGCACCCCTCAAGTCACGTCTTGGGGGCCTGAATGTCACCATCATTGCCTTTCCCAAGTCATTCCTCTCAAGGTACAGCAAGCTTCCATCTCAGCTATTTCACCGGGACTCCCTCCTCAATATGCTTCATTTACCGATGTTTTTGATAAAGCTCAGTCTGAACGTCTTCCTCCTCATCGTTCTTGGGATTGTCCGATTGATCTTCTTCCTGGCAAGACTCCTCCCAGGGGCCGGGTCTATCCACTCTCGTTACCTGAGACTCAAGCTACATCTGAATATATACGGGAGAACCTCCAGCGTGGGTTCATTCGACCTTCCACCTCGCCCGCTGGAGCTGGGTTCTTCTTTGTCAAAAAGAAGGATGGGTCATTACGCCCTTGTATAGATTTTCGTGGACTCAATGCCATTACTATCAAGAATCGGTATCCCATTCCGTTGATCACTGAGCTATTTGACCGCATCAAGGGAGCCCGTATTTTTACTAAGTTGGATCTTCGTGGTGCCTACAATTTAATCAGAATCCGTTCCGGTGACGAATGGAAGACAGCGTTTAACACCAGAGACGGGCATTACGAATATCTGGTAATGCCTTTCGGGCTGTGTAATGCCCCCGCTGTTTTTCAAGGCTTCATCAATGAGATTTTTCGGGACTTATTATATGTATGTGTCGTCGTCTACCTGGACGACATATTGATTTTTTCACAGGACCTGCCTTCCCACCACCAACATGTGGCAGAAGTCCTCTCCAGGCTACGGAAAAATTCATTGTTCTGTAAATTAGAAAAATGTTCATTTGAATTACCCCAGATTCCATTCTTGGGGTATATTGTTTCCGGAGTTGGTCTGAAGATGGATCCTGACAAAGTAAATGCTGTACTACATTGGCCCCAGCCAACTACTCTTCGTGCCATCCAGCGTTTTTTAGGTTTTGCCAATTACTATAGACGCTTCATTCAAGACTTTTCTTCCATTGCATCTCCTATTGTGGCCCTGACTCGAAAAGGGGCTAATCCTAAGCAATGGTCTACTGAGGCTATTCAAGCCTTTCAAACATTAAAAGAGTCCTTCTCTTCGGCTCCAATCCTTCGTCAGCCTGATGTGACACTCCCTTTTTTCCTAGAAGTAGATGCCTCTAATGTGGGCTTAGGAGCTATTCTCTCCCAACGCTCGGAACAGCAAAAATTCCACCCTTGTGCCTTCTATTCTCGGGGCCTCCTACCCGCAGAGAAGAATTATACCATCGGAGACAAGGAATTACTGGCTATCAAAGCCGCATTAGAGGAATGGAGATACTTGTTGGAGGGAGCTCGCCATCCGGTGACGATCTTCACGGATCATAAGAACTTGTCATATCTCCAGTCTGCCCAATGCTTGAACCCTCGTCAAGCAAGATGGTCTCTTTTCTTTTCCCGTTTTGAATTAATAATTACCTTCAAACCAGCTGCCAAGAACAAAAAAGCTGATGCCTTATCTAGAGCCTTTGTTACGTCCTCTGATATAGAAGAGGTTTCCAACCATACCATTCTAGATCCCAAATGTATCTCACTGGCTGCTTCATCCACCAAAACGCTACCATTTGGGAAGACCCTCGTGCCTCCTACTCTAAGGAGGAAAATCCTTTCGTGGTTCCATGCCTCTCGTTTTTCTGGACACGCCGGTGAACACAAGACTTTTGAGATCCTCTCTCGAAGTTACTGGTGGCCTTCAATGAGGAGAGACGTCAAAGAGTTCATTGCTTCCTGTGAATTATGTTCGCAATTCAAATCCTCCCGCAGAACCCCAGCAGGGTTGCTGCGACCACTACCCATTCCGTCCAAACCATGGACCCATATTAGTATGGATTTCGTTACTGACTTACCACCTAGTAAGAACCATAACACTATTTGGGTGGTAGTGGACAGATTTTCGAAGATGGCTCATTTCATCCCTCTGTCTGGTTTGCCCTCCTCGTCTATCCTGGCTGGACATTTCATTAAAGAGATCTTCCGTATCCATGGATGTCCATCTGAGATTGTGTCTGATAGAGGAGTACAATTCGTGTCCAGATTCTGGCGAGCCCTTTGTAAAACCTTGGGCATACGATTAGCACTCTCATCTTCTTACCATCCACAATCCAATGGACAAACCGAACGTGTCAATCAAGATCTTGAGACTTTTATAAGGATGTTCTCTTCAGCCAATCAAGACAACTGGGTAGAGTTACTCCCTTGGGCTGAGTTCGCCCATAACAACATGTACCATGAGTCATCATCCAAAACTCCATTCTTTGTGGTCTACGGTCACCATCCGTCTTTTCCGAAATTTCCTGCCCTCCCGCCCACCCAAGTCCCTGCGGTGGAAACTGTTTGTCAGACCTTTAAAAATATCTGGTCTCAGGTCAGAACCTGTTTAAAGAAGACATCTGTCAAATACAAATCTTTCGCTGATAAGAAGAGGCGGGCTATTCCACCACTAAAAATTGGAGATCGTGTCTGGTTATCCACAAAAAATATTCGTTTGAAGGTTCCATCCATGAAATTCGCCCCTCGTTTTATTGGTCCATATAGGATCATTCAAGTTATCAATCCAGTATGTGTGAAACTCCTTCTTCCTAAGAGTCTTCGGATTTCTAATGCCTTCCATGTATCCTTGCTCAAACCTCTTATTATCAACCGCTTCTCAACTCCTCCCTCAGCTCCGCAGCCAGTTCAAGTTCATCGGGAGGAGGATTTTGAGATTACCGAGGTACTAGATGCAAAAATTTCGCGAGGAGTCCTCCACTTCCTCGTTCATTGGAAGGGCTTTGGTCCTGAGGAGCGCTCTTGGATCAAGGCTGAAGATCTTAATGCTCCTGCCCTTTTGAAGAAGTTTTACTCCAAAAATCCGGACAAGCCCGGTTCCAGGCGTTCTGTGCCCACCTTTAAAGGGGGGGGTACTGTCACTCACCGGACCGTGAGTGCCTCTTCCCGGACATTTAGGAACCGTGGCCGTCCACCATCCTGAGGGTCTGCGCATGCGCAGCCCTTTTCTATACTTCAGTGTATACCCCTTTAACTTAATTGGCAGATCAGGCAACCTCCCTATATTAAGCACCTGTGGTCACCACCACGTTGCCTGATCTTGGAGTCTCATTCCTCATGAGTCTCTGAAGGTGTTCCTGTATTACTCGTGTATTCAGCGCTGCTGATTCCTGTGGTTTCCAAACCACTTCTACTACTGTGTTTCCAAACTACTTCTACTACTGTGCTTCCATTCCACTTCTACCATCAACTGTATCATCAAGACTGTTTGCTCATCGCTATCCGCTGCCTCCGTGCACTCCAGCTTCTACCTCACTCACCTGCTTCTCATCAAGTCTGTTTGCTGATTTCTATCCGCTGCCTCTGTGCACTACAGTCTCCTGCTTGCAACTCGCCTGTGTTCAACATCGTGACTGCCAGCTGATTACTATCCGCTGCCTCCGTGCACTATAGTCTCATCTCATCTTTGCTGTGACTTCCTCGAGACTGCCGCTTTCATTACCATCTGCTACACTTCGTGATCAACAGCTCCTGCCCTGCGCTGCACTCCTGTTTCCCATCGCTGTTGGTTCCTGTGGTTGCTACTGGTTACCTCCGTGTGCCGCTGAGTCCTGCTGCGGTGGTCAACGCTATCGTCCATCTCCTGCTGATCCACTCTCCACGCCTTCACGTGTTCCACTGGTCTCTACCCTCCTGTCAGCATTGGATTTGTATCTCATCTACTACCCTCTGCTGGATCATCTCCATTCTCCTGGGTCCCCTATGAGTCCAGTTCCACGTGTTGCTGACTCCTGTGGATTCGTGTCCCTGTTGGTCTACTCACCTGTGCGCTGCACCTGCTAGACCGCTGCTTCACCTATCCAGGGACGTCCTATCCAGTCGGCCTCCAGCCGCTCAGGTACCGCTGCAATCCCATCTGACTGCTACTGCTGAACCACGGTATGCATACTTCTCATTGACTGTGCTGTGTATTGCATATCTTGCTGGACTGTGTTTGGTTCTCTCTGGAGTCTGCTATCCGCTGAGTCTATTGCCATCATTGACTGTGTTATCATTGTGCTGGACTACTTCAAGAGACTTTCTAGATTGCAGATCTGATCAGTCATTTATATATATATATATCTATATTGTGCATATTACTGTGGATCGTGTATAAGGTGCCTGTGTATATCCTGTGTTGCAGTCTTCCCCCGTGCACCTCCTCACATATATATTCAGTGGTACAACTTGCTGATGTCAGACCACTGATCCCTGTTTCCGGTATCACCTGTTCCATTATCCTCTCACATAGCAGTGGTACAACTTGCTACCGCAGACCACTGACTACCTGGATACCTCCACTTGGATTCCATTCCTTCACTCAGACAGCGGTACAACTTGCTACCCGCAGACCGCTGACTCTCATCACCTCCTTGTTTCTGTTGGACATTCCTCCTCACTATAGCAGTGGTACAACTTGCTATCGCAGACCACTGACTACCTTCACGTGTCCTTGTACATACAGTTCCTTGTGTATCATTACCTCATTATTACCAGTGTTGCTAGTCATAGACTTTCCTGAGCATCTCATCGGCCATCATTTCATGTTCCGTGATCACTCAGCTACCAGAGTACCCTAGTACCATCTACATTGCTCTGGTAAGCCTACCATCTGGTGATCCCTGGGTAAAGACTCCTAGTGCCCGTGACACCAAACTTGAGAAAAATTGTGGACCATGTTCTGAGCTGCCGGTACCTAGGATTCGGGTAGTTCTGAGAGGGTAGGTAGGACTGGGTGTCTTCCAAAAATAGTAAAAGAGGGGTAAATCCGGAAGATTCATGTAAATGATTATTATGGGAAAATTCAGCTCAAGGAAGAAAATTGCCGCAGGAGGTTTGTTGTTTGGAACAGTAGCAACAAAGATACATCTCAAGGTCCTGGTTGACCCGCTCAGTTTGGCCATTGGTCTGAGGGTGGTACCCTGAAGAACATTTTAAATTGATCCCAAAATGTTTACAGAAGGATCTCCAGAATCTAGAAATAAATTGCACCCTGTGATCTGAAATAATCTCGTGAGGACAGTCATGAATGCGAAAGATGTGTTATAATGATTAGGTGTGCCAGCTTAGAAGCAGATGGTAAACCCCTGAGGGGGACAAAGTGAGTATAATTGGAAACTGATCCACCACCACCCAGATGTTATTATATTCGTGGCTGTGTGGGAGTGATAAAATCCATGCTGATACTAATCCATGGAGACTCTAGTAGGGGAAGCGGAAGAAGAAGAACAGCAGGCGACCATCTGATAGTCTAGTGTTGGACACATATTCGCAAGTTTGGACGAATTTGCGGACATCTGAGAACAATGAAGGCCATCAATAATGCTGATAAAGGAACGCCATTATGTTCTTTATGCCTGTGTGACCAGCAAACTTAGAGCTATGGGCCCATTTCAAAATTTTAGTGTGAAGATTGATATCAACAAAGGAGCGACCCATGGGAGGAGACCCGGTCGTAGATTGAGTCAAAGCCAACATCCTGATTATGGACTTAGCTGTAGAATAAGAGCTCGCATCCAAAGGGTCAAAAGATTGAGAGAGAGCATCTGCTTTGAAATTTTTGGAACCTGGTCAAAAGGTCAGGATTAACTGGAATCTACAGAAGAACAGTGACCCATGAGCTTGCCGGGGATTTAAGCATTGGGTGGACTGGAGGTAAGTAAGGTTATTATGATCAGTGAATTCTGTGACTGGAAAGCAAACTCTCTCAAACAAATAACGCGATACCTCAAGAGCCATTCCTTAATAGCAACGAGTCCCTTGTTGAAGACAATACCATAATTGGATTCGTTGGAGGAAGTATTTTTAGATAGAGACCTGCTTGGCGTGAAGGTACCTGAAGGACTTTTCTAGAAGAGAACGGCTCCTATCCCCACTAAGGAGGTGTCTACCTCCAAAAAGAAGTGTTTGGATTGATCAGTTTGTCTCAGGATCGGTGCTGAAGAAAAAGCTCTCTTTAAGTAAGTTAAATGCGAGAACTACCTTATTAGGCCATGTTATGACTTAACCACCTTTAAGAGTAAGGGTCGGGGGATAGGGGAGATAAGGGTGAAAAAGTTCTTGATAAATTGCCAATAGTAGTTTGTGAATCCAATAAAGCGCTTGGTGGCTTTTAACCCCACTCGTCAGGGCCAGTCAAGAATAGCCTTTAACTTGCTTGGGTCTATTTGTCGATCAGTATCCAGCACTATGTATTCTAAAAAGGGAACCTGAGGTAATTTAAAAAGAAATTTTTCCTGCTTGCAATAAAGATGATACTCCCATAGATGGTGAAGCATTTCCCCTAACCTGTGCGCAGTGAGAGGAGAGGTCTTGAGAGAAGACAAATATATCATCTAGATAAACAACAACGGATTGGTATAAAAGATCCCAATAAATTTTGTTAACAAATTCTTGGTGTTACAGAGCCCAAAGGGTATCAGGAGGTAATTGTAGTGACCATCTCTGGCAGGGCCTGAGCAACCAATAGGCTGATCAGGCTGCAGTCTGGGGCGCTGGGACCTGAGGGGGCACAACATCGGCAGCATGTAAGATTTGGTTTTTACTTTTTTTTTTTTACTATTGATTTTCCTGTACACGGAGACGCCGCTCCTACACACTCTCGCTCCCTCCTCCCCTCTCCTCCTGCCCACTCCGTCCCTCCCGTCTCCTTCCCCCTCTTCCCCCCTCCCCCCTCCTCCTTCCTCACTCACTGCCTGTCGGATGTGATGTCATCATCACGTCCCGACTGTGTCAGTGAGGAGCTGACTGCCAGGCGCAGGAGAAGACAGTTAAGTAGATTTGTGTTATGCAGTGGGACAGTGTGTGTCTGTGCAGGGGGACAGTGTGTGTTTATTTGTGCAGGGAGATAGAGTGTGAGTGTTTTTGCAGGGAGACACTGTGCGTCTGTATGCGCCGAGGGACAGTGTGCTTCTGTATGCGCAGGGGGACAGTGTGTCTGTTTGTGCAGGGGGACAGTATTAGTCTGTATGTGCCGAGGGACAGTGTGTTTCTGTTTGTGCAGGCGGATAGAGTGTGTCTGTTTGTGCAGGGGGACAGTGTGTGTGTGTGTTTTATGCAGGGGGACAGTGTGTGTGTGTGTGTGTGTCTGTGTCTGTGTGTGTCTGTGTGTGTGTGTGTGTGTTTGTTTGTGAAGGGGGATAGAGTGTGAGTGTTTATGCAGGGAGACAGTGTGTGTCTGTATGCGCAGGGGGACAGTGTGGGTCTGTATGTGCAGGGAGACAGTGTGTGTTTGTGCAGGAGAACAGTGTGCGTCTGTATGTGCAGAGGGACAGTGTGTATCTGTATGTGCAGAGGGACAGTATGTGTCTGTTTGTGCAGGGGACAGTGTGTGTGTTACAACTCTTCCTGTGTTTTGTATCTAGCAGCAGTACCTTATACCACCAGAGGTGCTGCTCTTCTGTTCCTAAACTCTTCAGCATGCCTGAAGGAGTTAATCTTCTTGCCTGAGGCCTAATTAGAACTGCACCTGTCATACTGCTTTAAATACCTGCCTCAAGCTGTGCTCTGTGCAGTTCATCCCGTTTGTTCATGGCTGCTGCTAACATGCGCCTGTGTTATTTGAGATATACCTGCTGGACTGAACTTCTGTGTATGACCCCTGCCTGTACCTTGGACCTTGCCTGCTAGCCTGAGACCCTGAATCATTTGCCTGTACCTTGGACCTTGACTGCTTGCCTGAGACCCCAAATCATTTGCCTGTACCTTGGACCACGCTGTTTTGCCTGATCTTTTGGCCTGACTTCTGGACCTTGATTATTTGCTTGTGTCAGTTACTTTGCCTGGACTCTGCTTGCTTCCTGGACAGACTTTTGCATCCTGGAGCTGGGTAACTCACCATTCTTATCCCTGCATTCAAACTACATTAGCATTCTGTGGAACCTGTTATTTCTGTCTACCTTCCTGCCACACCTGTTCATGTTTATGTTGGGAGTTATACCTGTTTATGAAAACCTGCATGTTCATTGAACTGAACCCTTGCTTATATATTTTGCTGGAATAAAGACATTTGTATTATACTTCTGTGGCTGCTTGCTGAGTTTACTAGGATTCGTAACAGTGTCTGTGTATTTGTGCAGGGGGACAGTGTCTGTGTATTTGTGCAGGGGGACAGTGTCTGTGTGTTTGTGCAGGGGGACAGTGTCTGTGTGTTTGTGCAGGGGGACAGTGTCTGTGTGTTTGTGCAGGGGGACAGTGTCTGTGTGTTTGTGCAGGGGGACAGTGTCTGTGTGTTTGTGCAGGGGGACAGTGTCTGTGTGTTTGTGCAGGGGGACAGTGTCTGTGTGTCTGTGTGTTTGTGCAGGGGGACAGTGTCTGTGTGTTTGTGCAGGGGGACAGTGTCTGTGTGTTTGTGCAGGGGGACAGTGTCTGTGTGTTTGTGCAGGGGGACAGTGTCTGTGTGTGTGTGCAGGGGGACAGTGTCTGTGTGTGTGTGCAGGGGGACAGTGTCTGTGTGTGTGTGTGTGTGCAGGGGGACAGTGTGTGTGTGTGTGTGTGTGTGCAGGGGGACAGTGTCTGTGTGTGTGTGCAGGGGGACAGTGTCTGTGTGTGTGTGTGTGCAGGGGGACAGTGTCTGTGTGTGTGTTTGTGCAGGGGGACAGTGTCTGTGTGTGTGTTTGTGCAGGGGGACAGTGTCTGTGTGTGTGTTTGTGCAGGGGGACAGTGTCTGTGTGTGTGTTTGTGCAGGGGGACAGTGTCTGTGTGTGTGTTTGTGCAGGGGGACAGTGTCTGTGTGTGTGTTTGTGCAGGGGGACAGTGTATGTGTGTGTGTTTGTGCAGGGGGACAGTGTATGTGTGTGTGCTTGTGCAGGGGGACAGTGTATGTGTGTGTGCTTGTGCAGGGGGACAGTGTGTGTGTGTGTGTGCTTGTGCAGGGGGACAGTGTGTGTGTGTGTGTGCTTGTGCAGGGGGACAGTGTGTGTGTGTGTGCTTGTGCAGGGGGACAGTGTGTGTGTGTGTGCTTATGCAGGGGGACAGTGTATGTGTGTGTGTGTTTAATGCAGGGGGACTGTGTGTGTGTGTTTAATGCAGGGGGACTGTGTGTGTGTGTGTGTGTGTTTAATGCAGGGGGACTGTGTGTGTGTGTTTAATGCAGGGGGACTGTGTGTGTGTGTTTGTGTGTTTAATGCAGGGGGACTGTGTGTGTGTGTGTGTGTTTAATGCAGGGGGACTGTGTGTGTGTGTTTAATGCAGGGGGACTGTGTGTGTGTTTAATGCAGGGGGACTGTGTGTGTTTAATGCAGGGGGACTGTGTGTGTGTGTTTGTGCAGGGGGACAGTGTCTGTGTGTGTGTTTGTGCAGGGGGACAGTGTCTGTGTGTGTGTTTGTGCAGGGGGACAGTGTGTGTGTTTGTGCAGGGGGACAGTGTATGTGTGTGTGCTTGTGCAGGGGGACAGTGTATGTGTGTGTGCTTGTGCAGGGGGACAGTGTGTGTGTGTGTGTGCTTGTGCAGGGGGACAGTGTGTGTGTGTGTGTGTGTGCTTGTGCAGGGGGACAGTGTGTGTGTGTGTGTGTGCTTGTGCAGGGGGACAGTGTGTGTGTGTGTGCTTGTGCAGGGGGACAGTGTGTGTGTGTGTGCTTGTGCAGGGGGACAGTGTGTGTGTGTGTGCTTATGCAGGGGGACAGTGTATGTGTGTGTGTGTTTAATGCAGGGGGACTGTGTGTGTGTGTTTAATGCAGGGGGACTGTGTGTGTGTGTGTGTGTTTAATGCAGGGGGACTGTGTGTGTGTGTTTAATGCAGGGGGACTGTGTGTGTGTGTTTGTGTGTTTAATGCAGGGGGACTGTGTGTGTGTGTGTGTGTTTAATGCAGGGGGACTGTGTGTGTGTTTAATGCAGGGGGACTGTGTGTGTGTGTTTAATGCAGGGGGACTGTGTGTGTGTGTGTTTAATGCAGGGGGACTGTGTGTGTTTAATGCAGGGGGACTGTGTGTGTGTGTTTAATGCAGGGGGACTGTGTGTGTGTGTTTGTGTGTTTAATGCAGGGGGACTGTGTGTGTGTGTGTGTGTGTTTAATGCAGGGGGACTGTGTGTGTGTGTGTGTGTTTAATGCAGGGGGACTGTGTGTGTGTGTGTGTGTGTGTTTAATGCAGGGGGACTGTGTGTGTGTGTGTTTAATGCAGGGGGGCTGTGTGTGTTTAATGCAGGGGGACTGTGTGTGTGTGTTTAATGCAGGGGGACTGTGTGTGTGTGTTTGTGTGTTTAATGCAGGGGGACTGTGTGTGTGTGTGTGTTTAATGCAGGGGGACTGTGTGTGTGTTTAATGCAGGGGGACTGTGTGTGTGTGTTTAATGCAGGGGGACTGTGTGTGTGTGTGTTTAATGCAGGGGGACTGTGTGTGTTTAATGCAGGGGGACTGTGTGTGTGTGTGTGTGTGTTTAATGCAGGGGGACTGTGTGTGTGTGTGTGTGTTTAATGCAGGGGGACTGTGTGTGTGTGTGTTTAATGCAGGGGGGCTGTGTGTGTTTAATGCAGGGGGACTGTGTGTGTGTGTTTAATGCAGGGGGACTGTGTGTGTGTGTTTAATGCAGGGGGACTGTGTGTGTGTGTTTTTAATGCAGGGGGACTGTGTGTGTGTTTTTAATGCAGGGGGACTGTGTGTGTGTTTTTAATGCAGGGGGACTGTGTGTGTGTTTTTAATGCAGGGGGACTGTGTGTGTTTAATGCAGGGGGACTGTGTGTGTGTTTAATGCAGGGGGTCTGTGTGTGTTTGTGTGTTTAATGCAGGGGGACTGTGTGTGTGTGTTTAATGCAGGGGGACTGTGTGTGTGTGTTTAATGCAGGGGGACTGTGTGTGTGTGTTTAATGCAGGGGGACTGTGTGTGTGTGTGTGTGTGTGTGTTTAATGCAGGGGGACTGTGTGTGTTTAATGCAGGGGGACTGTGTGTGTGTGTGTGTAATGCAGGGGGACTGTGTGTGTGTGTGTAATGCAGGGGGACTGTGTGTGGTGTGTGTGTGTTTAATGCAGGGGGAGTGTGTGTGTGTGTGTGTGTGTGTTTTTAATGCAGGGGGACTGTGTGTGTGTTTTTAATGCAGGGGGACTGTGTGTGTTTAATGCAGGGGGACTGTGTGTGTGTGTGTGTGTGTTTAATGCAGGGGGACTGTGTGTGTGTTTAATGCAGGGGGACTGTGTGTGTGTGTTTAATGCAGGGGGACTGTGTGTGTGTTTAATGCAGGGGGACTGTGTGTGTGTGTGTTTAATGCAGGGGGACTGTGTGTGTGTTTAATGCAGGGGGACTGTGTGTGTGTGTTTAATGCAGGGGGACTGTGTGTGTTTAATGCAGGGGGACTGTGTGTGTGTGTGTTTAATGCAGGGGGACTGTGTGTGTGTGTGTGTGTGTGTGTGTGTTTAATGCAGGAGGACTGTGTGTATGTGTTTAATGCAGGGGGACTGTGTGTATGTGTTTAATGCAGGGGGACTGTGTGTGTGTGTTTAATGCAGGGGGACTGTGTGTGTTTAATGCAGGGGGACTGTGTGTGTGTGTTTAATGCAGGGGGACTGTGTGTGTGTGTTTAATGCAGGGGGACTGTGTGTGTTTAATGCAGGGGGACTGTGTGTGTGTGTGTTTAATGCAGGGGGTGTGTGTGTGTGTGTGTGTGTGTGTGTTTAATGCAGGGGGACTGTGTGTGTGTGTGTGTTTAATGCAGAGGGACTGTGTGTGTGTTTAATGCAGGGGGACTGTGTGTGTGTGTGTAATGCAGGGGGACTGTGTGTGTGTGTGTGTAATGCAGGGGGACTGTGTGTGTTTAATGCAGGGGGACTGTGTGTGTGTTTAATGCAGGGGGACTGTGTGTGTGTGTTTAATGCAGGGGGTGTGTGTGTGTGTGTTTAATGCAGGGGGACTGTGTGTGTGTGTGTGTGTGTGTGTGTGTTTAATGCAGGGGGACTGTGTGTGTGTTTAATGCAGGGGGACTGTGTGTGTGTTTAATGCAGGGGGACTGTGTGTGTGTTTAATGCAGGGGGACTGTGTGTGTTTAATGCAGGGGGACTGTGTGTGTGTGTGTGTTTAATGCAGGGGGACTGTGTGTGTGTTTAATGCAGGGGGACTGTGTGTGTGTTTAATGCAGGGGGACTGTGTGTGTGTTTAATGCAGGGGGACTGTGTGTGTGTTTAATGCAGGGGGACTGTGTGTGTGTTTAATGCAGGGGGACTGTGTGTGTGTTTAATGCAGGGGGACTGTGTGTGTTTAATGCAGGGGGACTGTGTGTGTGTGTTTAATGCAGTGGGACTGTGTGTGTGTTTAATGCAGGGGGACTGTGTGTGTGTGTTTAATGCAGGGTGTGTGTGTGTGTGTTTGTGTGTTTAATGCAGGGTGTGTGTGTGTGTGTTTGTGTGTTTAATGCAGGGGGACTGTGTGTGTGTGTGTGTGTGTGTTTAATGCAGGGGGACTGTGTGTGTGTGTGTGTGTTTAATGCAGGGGGACTGTGTGTGTGTGTGTGTGTGTTTAATGCAGGGGGACTGTGTGTGTGTGTGTGTGTGTGTTTAATGCAGGGGGACTGTGTGTGTGTTTAATGCAGGGGGACTGTGTGTGTTTAATGCAGGGGGACTGTGTGTGTGTGTGTGTGTGTGTGTGTGTTTAATGCAGGGGGACTGTGTGTGTGTGTGTGTGTGTTTAATGCAGGGGGACTGTGTGTGTGTGTTTAATGCAGGGGGACTGTGTGTGTGTGTGTGTGTGTGTGTGTGTTTAATGCAGGGGGACTGTGTGTGTGTTTAATGCAGGGGGACTGTGTGTGTGTTTAATGCAGGGGGACTGTGTGTGTGTGTTTAATGCAGTGGGACTGTGTGTGTTTAATGCAGGGGGACTGTGTGTGTTTAATGCAGGGGGACTGTGTGTGTGTGTGTTTAATGCAGGGTGTGTGTGTGTTTAATGCAGGGGGACTGTGTGTGTGTGTGTGTGTGTGTGTTTAATGCAGGGGGACTGTGTGTGTGTGTGTGTTTAATGCAGGGGGACTGTGTGTGTGTGTGTGTTTAATGCAGGGGGACTGTGTGTGTGTGTGTGTGTGTGTTTAATGCAGGGGGACTGTGTGTGTGTGTGTTTAATGCAGGGGGACTGTGTGTGTGTGTGTGTTTAATGCAGGGGGACTGTGTGTGTGTGTTTAATGCAGGGGGACTGTGTGTGTTTAATGCAGGGGGACTGTGTGTGTGTGTGTGTGTGTTTAATGCAGGGGGACTGTGTGTGTGTGTGTTTAATGCAGGGGGACTGTGTGTGTGTGTGTTTAATGCAGGGGGACTGTGTGTGTGTGTGTGTGTGTTTAATGCAGGGGGACTGTGTGTGTGTTTAATGCAGGGGGACTGTGTGTGTGTTTAATGCAGGGGGACTGTGTGTGTGTTTAATGCAAGGGGACTGTGTGTGTTTAATGCAGGGGGACTGTGTGTGTGTTTAATGCAGGGGGACTGTGTGTGTGTGTTTAATGCAGGGGGACTGTGTGTGTGTGTTTAATGCAGGGGGACTGTGTGTGTGTGTGTTTAATGCAGGGGGACTGTGTGTGTGTGTGTTTAATGCAGGGGGACTGTGTGTGTGTGTGTGTGTGTGTGTTTAATGCAGGGGGACTGTGTGTGTGTGTGTGTGTGTGTGTGTGTGTGTGTGTGTGTGTTTAATGCAGGGGGACTGTGTGTGTGTGTTTAATGCAGGGGGACTGTGTGTGTGTGTTTAATGCAGGGGGACTGTGTGTGTGTGTTTAATGCAGGGGGACTGTGTGTGTGTTTAATGCAGGGGGACTGTGTGTGTGTGTGTTTAATGCAGGGGGACTGTGTGTGTGTGTTTAATGCAGGGGGACTGTGTGTGTGTGTTTAATGCAGGGGGACTGTGTGTGTGTGTGTTTAATGCAGGGGGACTGTGTGTGTGTGTTTAATGCAGGGGGACTGTGTGTGTGTGTTTAATGCAGGGGGACTGTGTGTGTGTGTTTAATGCAGGGGGACTGTGTGTGTGTTTAATGCAGGGGGACTGTGTGTGTGTGTGTGTTTAATGCAGGGGGACTGTGTGTGTGTGTGTTTAATGCAGGGGGACTGTGTGTGTTTAATGCAGGGGGACTGTGTGTGTGTGTGTTTAATGCAGGGGGACTGTGTGTGTGTGTGTTTAATGCAGGGGGACTGTGTGTGTTTAATGCAGGGGGACTGTGTGTGTTTAATGCAGGGGGACTGTGTGTGTTTAATGCAGGGGGACTGTGTGTGTTTAATGCAGGGGGACTGTGTGTGTGTGTGTGTTTTAATGCAGGGGGACTGTGTGTGTGTGTGTGTGTGTTTAATGCAGGGGGACTGTGTGTGTTTAATGCAGGGGGACTGTGTGTGTGTTTAATGCAGGGGGACTGTGTTTAATGCAGGGGGACTGTGTGTGTGTGTGTTTAATGCAGGGGGACTGTGTGTGTGTGTGTGTGTGTGTGTGTGTGTGTGTTTAATGCAGGGGGACTGTGTGTGTGTGTGTGTGTGTTTAATGCAGGGGGACTGTGTGTGTGTGTGTGTGTGTGTGTGTGTGTTTAATGCAGGGGGACTGTGTGTGTGTGTGTGTTTAATGCAGGGGGACTGTGTGTGTGTGTGTGTTTAATGCAGGGGGACTGTGTGTGTGTGTGTGTGTTTAATGCAGGGGGACTGTGTGTGTGTGTTTAATGCAGGGGGACTGTGTGTGTGTGTTTAATGCAGGGGGACTGTGTGTGTGTTTAATGCAGGGGGACTGTGTGTGTGTGTTTAATGCAGGGGGACTGTGTGTGTGTGTGTGTTTAATGCAGGGGGACTGTGTGTGTGTGTGTGTGTGTTTAATGCAGGGGGACTGTGTGTGTTTAATGCAGGGGGACTGTGTGTGTTTAATGCAGGGGGACTGTGTGTGTGTTTAATGCAGGGGGACTGTGTGTGTGTGTTTAATGCAGGGGGACTGTGTGTGTGTGTGTTTAATGCAGGGGGACTGTGTGTGTGTGTGTGTGTGTGTGTGTGTTTAATGCAGGGGGACTGTGTGTGTGTGTGTGTGTTTAATGCAGGGGGACTGTGTGTGTGTGTGTGTGTGTTTAATGCAGGGGGACTGTGTGTGTGTGTGTGTTTAATGCAGGGGGACTGTGTGTGTGTTTAATGCAGGGGGACTGTGTGTGTGTTTAATGCAGGGGGACTGTGTGTGTGTGTTTAATGCAGGGGGACTGTGTGTGTGTGTGTTTAATGTAGGGATGTGCACCGGCGACTTTTGAGGTCTCGTGTTTTGTGTTTTGGATCCGGATTTTCGTTATTTTTGAGGTTCGGATTTGACTCGCAAAACACTTGACGAAAGGTCTCGGTTCGGATTTAAGGTATTGGATTCGGATTTTTTTTGAAAAAAACATAAAAAGTTTAAAAATCAAGTTTTTGGGCTTATTTTCACTCCTAGGCTATTATTAACCTCAATAACATTCAATAACAAGCATTTCCACTAATTTACAGTGTATTCTGAACACCTCACAATATAGTTATTAGTCCAAAACGTTGCAACAAGGTATCTTTCTGGACTGCGTAGAGGAGTGGGTCACCACAATATATATTAAAAACCCTGAACTTTTATGATTCGCACCAATAATTGTACCTGGACTGCGTAGAGGAGTGGGTCACCACAATATATTAAAAACCCTGAACTTTTATGAATCGCACCAATAAATGTACCTGGACTGCGTAGAGGAGTGGGTCACCACAATATATATAATAAGAAAACCATCAACTGGTTTGATTCGCACCAATAAATGTACCTGGACTGCGTAGAGGAGTGGGTCACCACAATATATTAAAAACCCTGAACTTTTATGATTCGCACCAATAAATGTACCTGGACTGCGTAGAGGAGTGGGTCACCACAATATATATAATAAGAAAACCATCAACTTGTTTGATTCGCACCAATAAATGTACCTGGACTGCGTAGAGGAGTGGGTCACCACAATATCTTAAAAACCCTGAACTTTTATGAATCGCACCAATAAATGTACCTGGACTGCGTAGAGGAGTGGGTCACCACAATATATATAATAAGAAAACCATTAACTTGTTTGATTCGCACCAATAAATGTACCTGGACTGCGTAGAGGAGTGGGTCACCACAATATATTAAAAACCCTGAACTTTTATGAATCGCACCAATAAATGTACCTGGACTGCGTAGAGGAGTGGGTCACCACAATATCTTAAAAACCCTGAACTTTTATGAATCGCACCAATAAATGTACCTGGACTGCGTAGAGGAGTGGGTCACCACAATATCTTAAAAACCCTGAACTTTTATGAATCGCACCAATAAATGTACCTGGACTGCGTAGAGGAGTGGGTCACCACAATATATATAATAAGAAAACCATCAACTTGTTTGATTCGCACCAATAAATGTACCTGGACTGCGTAGAGGAGTGGGTCACCACAATATATTAAAAACCATGAACTTTTATGAATCGCACCAATAAATGTACCTGGACTGCGTAGTGGAGTGGGTCACCACAATATCTTAAAAACCCTGAACTTTTATGAATCGCACCAATAAATGTACCTGGACTGCGTAGAGGAGTGGGTCACCACAATATATATAATAAGAAAACCATCAACTTGTTTGATTCGCACCAATAAATGTACCTGGACTGCGTAGAGGAGTGGGCACTGGGCACCACAATAAAATATATAAAAAACCTTCAACAGGTCTGCATTACACTACACATACGGCTGCTCCTCCATCCTCTCCATCATATACATGTTGGAGTTTTAGCGTGTGACAACCTCTTGTTTTTGATAATGTCAGTGCATTTTGAATATTTTTCAATTTGCCCCACACCACTGAATGTACTTTATCTATGATACGCATCTATCTATCTTGACTGCGTAGTGTGGTGGCCCCGGTACACAATTTGGTACCGAGGCCACAATATAATTAAAAAACCCTCCACGTGTCGGAATTCCACCAAACAAGTATCTGGACTGCATAGTGGGGTGGCCCCGGTACCCAATTTGATACCGGGGCCACATTACCTCCTCCAATTTCCAAGTGTAGTGTTTATAACATCTTAACACTACACTAATTCTAGCACGTCAAAACCTCTTGTTTTAAATAATGACAGGGCATTTAACTTTTGATTTAATTTATTGAATTTGTTGGCATTTTCTTTTACTTTTTGAACATGGCAAACGACTGTTGAATGGTCACATAATGCCAAAAAAAAAGGTGCAAGATGGAATTGTCCTTGGGCCCTCCCACCCACCCTTATGTTGTTGAAATAGGACATGCACACTTTAACAAACCAATCATTTCAGCGACAGGGCCTACCAAACAACTGTGGCTGAAATGATTGGTTTGTTTGGGCCCCCACACCAATAAAACAATTCATCTCTCCCTGTACAAACTAAACAGGCTCTACTGAGGAAAGATGTCGTCCTTATCCTCAACCTCTGATTCCTCTCCCCCTACAGTGTGTACTTCCTCCTCCTCACACATTATCAATTCGTCCCCGCTGGACTCCACAACCACAGTCCCTCTGTACTGTCTGGAGGGCAGTGCTGTACTTCATTGAGGAATTGATTATTCATTTTTATAAACATCATTTTTTCAACGTTGTGAGGAAGCAACCTCCTTCGCCGCTCACTGACCAGGTTCCCCGCTGCACTAAAAACTCTTTCCGAGTACACACTGGAGGGGGGACAACTCAGTTAAAAAATAGAGCCAGTTTGTACAGGGGCTTCCAAACTGCCTTTTGGAGTTCTACCACGTCACTACCTCTAGTTAATTTAGATTGCAAGGCTTGTAAATATAAATACTTTGAAGATAAAAAAAAGCAGGCTGCACAGACTGTGGAGCTAGAAAGTGAAATTAAATGGACCACGTTACTTTGGTGGCTATCTATGCCCCCCCCCCCGCCCTACACTTGTAGTTGAATATAAATAAAGCAGCCTGCATAGACTGTAGAACTAGCAATTCAAATATACAAAGAAATGGACAAAGGCAGTTTGGTATCTGTCTGCATCAGATCCCCTCTCCACTAGGAGTAAAACAGAAAACTTTTCAGCCGTTATATAATCTAGAATATAAATAGAAATTGAGAAATGCAATTTGGTATCTGTCTGCATCATAATCATCAACATCCTCCTCAGCGCCAGCTACATCAATATCCTCCTCCCAGTGCACAACATTCACACCTTCATTAGCCAAATCTGTAACTGGACTGTGGGTGATCCTTCCAGCATATGCAGAGGGCGTGCTGCAAATGCTGGATGGAGTCACCTCTTCCCGTACAGTGATGGGAAGGTCAGGGTTCACAACCAACAACACCCTTGGACTCGCCTTGGGGATTTGTGATGTCATCTGTTTAGAAGGCAGAGTTCTTTGCTGTTTTGTTGTTGTTGCTGACAGCATAACTCTCTTAAATTTTTTGTAGGGGGGGGGAGGAGGGCTTTGATCCTTGGGTGAAGTTGGACCACTAGTCATGAACACGGGACAGGGCCTAAGCCGTTCCTTGCCACTACTTGTCGTAATTGGCATATTGCCAACTTTACGTTTCTCCTCAGATGATTTTAAGTTTCTTTTTTTGCTGTTTTTTGAGAACTTGGGCTTTTTGGATTTTACATGCCCTGTACTAGGAGATTGGGCATCGTGCTTGCCAGACGACGTTGATGGCATTTCATCGTCTATGTCATGACTAGTGGCAGCAGCTTCAGCATTAGGAGGAAGTGGGTCTTGATCTTTCCCTACTTTATCCTCCAAATTTTTGCTCTCCATTATATGTAGCACAAGATACTGCAGAATGTGTGAACTTGGTAATATTGCAGTACCAATGGACTTATAATGCTGGATTGGTTTTGCAAATTTGGTTATAATTATTATATATTTTTTTTTTTTTTTAATTTTTTTTTTTTTTTTACTTTTTTTTTATTTTTTACAAACTTGGGAATAATGGGGAAATAACTATGCCCTTAGAAGCACAGAGCACAGGACACAGCACCACTGGACTGAACAGGACACGGCACAGGACCCAGCAGCACTACGGAACTCAGCAGGACAGAGCACAGGACACAGCACCACTGGACTGATACTGCAGAATGTGTAAACTTTGTAATATTGCAGTACCACTGGACTTTTACTGCTGAATGTGTGAACTTGGTAATATTGCAGTACCAATGGACTTATAATGCTGGATTGGTTTTGCAAATTTGGTTATAATTATTATATATTTTTTTTTTTTTTTAATTTTTTATTTTTTTTTACTTTTTTTTTATTTTTTACAAACTTGGGAATAATGGGGAAATAACTATGCCCTTAGAAGCACAGAGCACAGGACACAGCACCACTGGACTGAACAGGACACGGCACAGGACCCAGCAGCACTACGGAACTCAGCAGGACAGAGCACAGGACACAGCACCACTGGACTGATACTGCAGAATGTGTAAACTTTGTAATATTGCAGTACCACTGGACTTTTACTGCTGAATGTGTGAACTTGGTAATATTGCAGTACCAATGGGCTTATACTGCAGGATTGGTTGTGAAAATTTTGTGTTAATTAAAAAATATTAAAGTAGTTTTTGGTATTTTATAAAAAAAAAAATTTTTTATTTTTTTAAACACAGGGGAATATTGGGGAAATAACTATGCCCTTAGAAGCACAGAGCACAGGACACAGCACCACTGGACTGAACAGGACACAGCACAGGACCCAGCAGCACCACTGACCTCAGAAGGACAGAGCACAGCACACAGCACCACTGGACTGATACTGCAGAACACAGCACAGCACAGCACAGCACAGCACTAAACAGCACTAAACAGCACAGAACTAAACAGCACAGAGGACCACCTAACACACCCTCCCTCTACCCTGATCAATGCCCGAGTGAAGATGGCGGCGACTAGCGGGGAATTTATAGGATCCGAGTATCGCGAGATCCGACAACGGGATTATGAGTCAGAGCCTCAGTTTCACTTTTGAATTTGGCGCCAATACCCGGATCTGTCTCGGATCCGACTCGGATCCGCAACGTTCGGGTGGGCTCGGATTTCAGAAATCCGAGCGCGCTCATCCCTAGTTTAATGCAGGGGGACTGTGTGTGTGTGTGTTTAATGCAGGGGGACTGTGTGTGTGTTTAATGCAGGGGGACTGTGTGTGTGTGTGTTTAATGCAGGGGGACTGTGTGTGTGTGTGTTTAATGCAGGGGGACTGTGTGTGTGTGTGTTTAATGCAGGGGGACTGTGTGTGTGTGTGTTTAATGCAGGGGGACTGTGTGTGTGTGTGTTTAATGCAGGGGGACTGTGTGTGTGTTTAATGCAGGGGGACTGTGTGTGTGTGTGTGTGTGTGTGTGTGTGTGTGTGTGTGTGTGTGTGTATAATGCAGGGGGACTGTGTGTGTGTGTGTGTGTGTGTTTAATGCAGGGGGACTGTGTGTGTGTTTAATGCAGGGGGACTGTGTGTGTGTGTGTTTAATGCAGGGGGACTGTGTGTGTGTGTGTGTGTGTGTGTGTATAATGCAGGGGGACTGTGTGTGTGTGTGTGTGTGTGTGTGTGTGTGTGTGTGTGTGTGTGTGTGTGTATAATGCAGGGGGACTGTGTGTGTGTGTGTGTGTGTGTGTGTGTGTGTTTAATGCAGGGGGACTGTGTGTGTGTTTAATGCAGGGGGACTGTGTGTGTGTTTAATGCAGGGGGACTGTGTGTGTGTGTTTAATGCAGGGGGACTGTGTGTGTGTGTGTTTAATGCAGGGGGACTGTGTGTGTGTGTGTTTAATGCAGGGGGACTGTGTGTGTGTGTGTGTGTGTGTGTTTAATGCAGGGGGACTGTGTGTGTGTGTGTGTGTGTGTGTGTGTGTGTGTGTATAATGCAGGGGGACTGTGTGTGTGTGTGTGTGTGTGTGTGTGTGTGTGTGTGTTTAATGCAGGGGGACTGTGTGTGTGTTTAATGCAGGGGGACTGTGTGTGTGTGTTTAATGCAGGGGGACTGTGTGTGTGTGTGTGTTTAATGCAGGGGGACTGTGTGTGTGTGTTTAATGCAGGGGGACTGTGTGTGTGTGTGTGTGTGTGTGTGTGTGTGTGTGTGTTTAATGCAGGGGGACTGTGTGTGTGTGTGTGTGTTTAATGCAGGGGGAGTGTGTGTGTGTGTGTGTTTAATGCAGGGGGAGTGTGTGTGTGTTTAATGCAGGGGGAGTGTGTGTGTGTTTAATGCAGGGGGAGTGTGTGTGTGTTTAATGCAGGGGGACTGTGTGTGTGTGTGTGTGTGTGTTTAATGCAGGGGGACTGTGTGTGTGTGTGTGTGTGTTTAATGCAGGGGGACTGTGTGTGTGTTTAATGCAGGGGGACTGTGTGTGTGTGTGTGTTTAATGCAGGGGGACTGTGTGTGTGTGTGTTTAATGCAGGGGGACTGTGTGTGTGTGTGTTTAATGCAGGGGGAGTGTGTGTGTGTTTAATGCAGGGGGAGTGTGTGTGTGTGTGTGTTTAATGCAGGGGGAGTGTGTGTGTGTGTGTGTGTTTAATGCAGGGGGAGTGTGTGTGTGTGTTTAATGCAGGGGGAGTGTGTGTGTGTGTGTGTGTGTGTGTGTGTGTGTGTGTTTAATGCAGGGGGAGTGTGTGTGTGTTTAATGCAGGGGGAGTGTGTGTGTGTGTTTAATGCAGGGGGAGTGTGTGTGTGTGTGTGTGTGTGTGTGTGTGTGTGTGTGTGTGTTTAATGCAGGGGGAGTGTGTGTGTGTTTAATGCAGGGGGACTGTGTGTGTTCTGTGGGGGACAGAGTATGTTCTGGGGAACCAGTGTGCAGAAAGGGGGACAGTTTTTGTATTGTGGGGGACAGAATGTGTTCTGGGGGGACAGCGGGCAGAAAGGAGGACAGTGTGTGTTCTGGGGAGACAGCGAGCAGAAAGGGGGACAGAGCGTGTGTTTTTAAGGGGGACAGGTTGTGTTCTGAGAGACAGTGTTCTGGGGGGGGCAGAGTGTGTTCTCGGATACAGCATGCAGAAAGAGGGACAGTGTGTGTTCTGGGGGGACAGCATGCAGAAAGGGGGGCAGAGTGTTCTGTTGGAAAGTGTGCAGGAAGGGGGGAAGTGTGCAGAAAGGGGGACAGAGCGTGTGTTTTGAAGGGGGACAGGTTGTGTTCTGAGAGACAGTGTTCTGGGGGGGGCAGAGTGTGTTCTCGGAGACAGCATGCAGAAAGAGGGACAGTGTGTGTTCTGGGGGGACAGCATGCAGAAAGGGGGGCAGAGTGTTCTGTTGGAAAGTGTGCAGGAAGGGGGGAAGTGTGCAGAAAGGGGGACAGAGCGTGTGTTTTGAAGG
This sequence comes from Mixophyes fleayi, assembly GCF_038048845.1. Lineage (NCBI taxonomy): Eukaryota > Metazoa > Chordata > Amphibia > Anura > Limnodynastidae > Mixophyes > Mixophyes fleayi. Next base: position 236,922,793 of record NC_134403.1, read on the forward strand.
GGGACAGGTTGTGTTCTGAGAGACAGTGTTCTGGGGGGGGCAGAGTGTGTTCTCGGAGACAGCATGCAGAAAGAGGGACAGTGTGTGTTCTGGGGGGACAGCATGCAGAAAGGGGGGCAGAGTGTTCTGTTGGAAAGTGTGCAGGAAGGGGGGGGCAGTGTGCAGAAAGGGGGACAGAGCGTGTGTTTTGAAGGGGGACAGGTTGTGTTCTGAGAGACAGTGTTCTGGGGGGGCAGAGTGTGTTCTCGGAGACAGCATGCAGAAAGAGGGACAGAGTGTGTTCTGAGGGGTACGGAGTGCAGAAAGGGGGACAGATTGTGTTCTGAGGAGGACAGTGTGCATGGGAGTCCTGAACTGGACATTGCGGTGTGATGAAATAGCTGGGGGTCATGAATTGGCCACTTGTGGGGGGTATGATCTCTGTATTGTGTGGCGTTTATGAGGATGCTATCTAAA